>NW_024082553.1:89140-153477 GCF_003009895.1 Hyaena hyaena
CTTGAATGCTGACAAAAACTGAGGACTGATGGATGTGGGGGGGAGGGGAGATGGGCATGGAGGAGGGCACTCGTGGGGATGAGCACTGGGTGTTATGTGGAAACTAATTTGACAATAAACTATTTGTAAAAAATAAATAAGTAAATTTTGCAATACAAAAAAAATTAAAAAATAAAACAAAATAAAGGATAAGAACCATACCATCATTTTAATAGATGCAGAAAAAATATGCATCTTTTTGACAAAGTATGACATCCATTTATGATAAAAGCCATCAACAAAGTAAGTTTAAGGAGAATATACCTGAACATAATAAAGGCCATCTATGAAAAACCCACAGCTAACATCATACTCTGTGGGGAAAAACTGAGAGCTTTCCCCCTAAGGCCAGGAGCAGGACAACAATGTCCACTCTCACCATTTTTATTAAACATAGTAGAGGAAATCCTAGGCCACAGCAATCAGATAACAGAAAGAAATAAAAAGTATCCAAACTGGTAATGAACAGATAAAGCTTTCACTATTTGCAGATGACATAATACTATACACAGAAGAACCAGGACTCCACTGAAAAAAATCCTAGAACTGATAAATTCCATCAGTTGCAGGATACAAACTCAACATACAGAAATCTGCTGCATTTCTATAAACAAAAAAATAAAGAAGCAGAAAGAGAAATTAAGAAAACAATTTCAGGGGCACCTAGGTGGCTCAGTCTGTTAAGCTTCAGCTCTTGGTTTCAGCTCAGGTCATGATATCACAGTTTATGGACTGAGCTCCACATCAGAATCTATGCTGACAGCCCAGAGCCTGCTTGGGATCCTCTCTCTCTCCCTCTCTATCTCTGCCTCTCCCCCCTCTCCCCCCACTGTCTCTCTCTCAAAATAAACTTACAAAAAAAAAAAAAAGAAAGAAAAAGAAAAAAACTTCATTTACAACTGCACCAAAAATAATAAGATACCTAGATGGAGCGCCTGGGTGGCTCAGTTGGTTAAGAGTCCAACTTCGGTTCAGGTCATGATCTGACGATTCATGGGTTCAAGCCCTGTGTCAGGCTCTGTGCTGACAGCTAGCTCAGAGCCTGGAGCCTGCTTCAGATTCTGTGTCTCCCTCTCTCTCTCTGACCTTCCCCTGCTCATGCTGTGTGTCTCTCTCAGAAACACTCAAATAAATAAATAAAACATTAAAAAAATTAAAAAGTAACAAGATACCTAGAAATAAACCTAACTAAAGAGATGAAAGATCTATACTCTGAAAACTATAAAACACTGATGAAAGAAACTGAAGAAAACACAAAGAAATGGAAAGACACTCGATCTCATGAACTGGAAGAACAAATATTGCTTAAATGTCCACATTACCCAAAGCAATCTAAACATTTAATGCAATCGATATCAAAATACCACCAGCATGCTTCACAGAGCTAGAACAAACAATCCTAGAATTTTTATGGAACCACAAAAGACCCCAAATAGCCAAAGCAATCTTGAAAAAGAAAAGCAAAGCTGGAGGCATCACAATTCCAGACTTCAAATTATATTACAAAGGTATAGTAATCAAAACAGTCTGGTACTGGCACAAAAACAGATACAGAGATCAACGGAACAGAATTTTTAAAATCCAGAAATAAGTTCACAATTATATGGTCAATTAATCTTCAACAAAGCAAGAAAGAATATCCAATGGAAAAAAGACTGTCTTCAACAAATGCTGTTGGGAAAACTGGATAGCCAAATGCAAAAGAAGGAAACTGGACGACTTTCTTACGTCATGCACAAAAATAAATTCAAAATGGATTAAAGACCTAAATATGAGACCTGAAACCATAAAAATCCTAGAAGAGAGCACAGGCAGAAATTTCTCTGACATTGACCAGAGCAACTTCTTTCTAGATGTATGTCCTGAGACAAAGGAACCAAAATAAAAAAATAAACTATTGGGACTATATCAAAATAAAAAGTTTCTATACAGCAAAGCAAATACAAAACTAAAATGCAACCTATGGAATGAGAAAAGGTATTTGTAAATGATGTATCAGAAAGAAGATTATCCAAAATATATAACTTCTGAAACTCAACACTCAAAATACAAGAATCCAATTTTAAAATAGGCAGAACATATGAACAGACATTTCTCCAAAGAAGAAATGCAGATAGCCAACAGACACACGAAAAGATGCTTATCATCACCTATCATCATGGAAATGCAAATCAAAACTACAGTAAGATATCACCTCACACCTGTCAAAATGGCTGAAATCAACAACACAAGAAACAACAGGTGTTGGTCGAGGATGTGAAGAAAAAGGAACTCTCATACCATCAGTAAGAATGCCAACCGGTAGAACCACTGTGGAAAACAATATGGAGAGTCTTCAAAAAGTTAAAAATAGAACTACCCTATGATCCAGCAATCACACTACTGGGTATTTATCCAAAGAATACAAAAACACGAATTCAAAGGGATACATGCACCCCAATGTTTATATTTATATATATATAAATGCATATATATACACACACACATTTATATAATGCAGCATTATTGACAGATGCCAAGGTATGAAAGCAGCCCAAGTGTCCATGGATTGATGATTGTATAAAGAAGATGTGGTGTCTGTATATTATACATATAATATTACTCAGCCAAATAAAAGAATGAAAATTTGCCATTTGCAATGACATGGATGGACCTAGAAAGTATAATGCTAAGTGAAATAAGTCCATCAGAGAAAGACAAAAACTATATGATTTCACTCATATGTGGAGTTTAAGAAATAAGACAAATGAGCAAAAAGGAAAGAGAGAGAGAAAAAAAGAGAGAGAGAGAGAGACCAAGAAACAGACACTCAGCCATAGAGAACAAACTGATGGCTACTAGAGCAGGTAGTAAGTGAGGGGAAAGGTGAAGTAGGTGATGTAGATTAAGGTGTGCACTTATAGTGATGAGCACCATGTGATTAAAATAAAAACTTACAAAAAGAGAAAATGGGGGGAAAAAGTCAGGAAAGAAAGAACAATGAGTTATCTGAGTATAAGAAAATGTCTCAAGAAATACAGATATGTGGGGCAGCAGGCTTAATCTGTTTGGTTTAGGAAGCAAAATTTAAATATTAAGTCAGATATTTTTAACTTTTGAACTAACTCAGCATGTAGTATGCAGCAGAATTAAGTGCCTTAGTCATATTTGAGCTTTGAAGTCTGAAAGTTCTGGATTCAAATTCTGACCTTTCCACTTTCAAAACTATGTGATCCACTGTGTGATCCTGGACAAACTCCTCAAACTCAGAAATGTACTCTTCATCTGGAAAATGATGATAATAATACATACCTCTCACATTTAATTCACATGAATTAAGTGAGCAAATATACCTATGGAGCTTAGGAGTATAAGAGGAGTAATATAATCAGGCATCAGGAAGAGACTAGAACCAGTGTGTCAGTACAGGTCCTCTGAGAAGCAGTTACCAACATGGGATTAATTGTACAAGAGTTTAATGGGGGAAATTCCCATAAGAAAGGTAGAGGAGGGAGCTGGAGAAGACAGGAAGGGCCTTTGGGCCATGACGCATGCCTAGCACATATGGAGGAGAGGAGAAAGGAAACACAGTTGGGCAGGAAGAGCCTTGAACTACAGTGCAGTTCGAAGAGTGTCTTGAGCAAGTTGAGTCTTTGGACCAAAGTTTCCAAGTTGAGTCTTGGAGGAATGGGCCTGTGTTTCAGCCCTGTTATGCACAGTCTTTGTCAGGGAGCAGCCTGTGGAAGGGGCGCTTTGATGTTAATGTGGTAGCATATCCAGAGAGGAAACAGCTGGAGCCGTCACTCAATTTTGCTCCCCACAGCAGGAGATCTGGGGAAGGTCTTTTCATGGCCACCAAAACCAGGAATCAAAGGCTTTGAGAAACCTGGGAGCTCTCCTTCTCTGTGTGTCTCTTTCTGCTTTTTTTGTGTTTTGGTTTTTTCTTTTCCCCAGACTGCCTACTACTGGTTTTCCCCTGTGACACACAAGGCAGGAAACACCCCTCAGTTCCCAGGCTTCCATCAAATGGGCCCAGTTAACCAAAACTTAGCCACCTCCCCTTTTGTGTCTCAATTTCCAATTTCCCGGGAAGAGAGGCCAATTGGCCACACTTGGCGATGTTCATCACTGGACCAAGCAGCTACATATGGAGATGGTTAAGATCATATCATCATCGTGGTTTATCTATACCATGGAATACTACATGGCAATGAGAAACAATGAAATCTGGCCATGTGTAGCAACATGGATGGACCTTGAGGGTGTTATGCTGAGCGAAATAAGTCAGGCAGAGAAGGACAAATATCATATGTTTGCACGTATAGGAGGATTAGGAGGAACGACGGAGGAACAAGGGGGAGAAGAAGGGCGGAAATGGTGGGGGAAAGGGAGAGAGGCAAACCATGAGAGACTCTTGAATGCTGAGAACAAACTGAGGACTAATGGGTGGGAGGGGGGGGGGGGGGGGATGGGCATGGAGGAGTACACTTGTGGGGATGAGCACTGAGTGTTGTGTGGAAACTAATTTGACAATAAACTATTCGTAAAAAAAAAAAAAAAGATCATATCATCATGGATGGGGGGGAGGGGAGTAATTTACAGAAACATGGGGACAGGGATGGACCCCAGTACTAAATAGACAATTCAATCATAAAACATTCAAGAGAGCATATAAGCATTCCTCATGGTGTCACTCTAAAATACTTTCCAGCATAAATAGTGCAATATTATGGAATTGCTAACTAGCTTAAGCTCTGCCTCTGAGAGCAGTCAACTGCCTTAACAGAGGACCTATATTCCCAAGGTGGCTAGCTAGCAATATATCAGAAATGCCACACTCCATAGGAGACTACAGTCCATGCTTCAAAAGTCCAAAGAGCAATCAATCTCCCAAGTTTGGTTAATTAGAAAAGTGATGTCAGACATAGGCCTTCACTATGAGAACAGTGACTTAACTACCATGACAAATGTTAGAAATGGGTTTTCCCTGGTAAAAATTAAAAGTATTTAAAATATTCAGATTGGCCAAACTGCATTAGAAACACACCCCTCTTTTGCCTGAATGGGGTGTAAGAGTCTAGTCATGCTGTTGCCTGCACCCTTAAGAATGGCACCTGAGTTGTGATTCCTAAGTGGTCCTGTTTCCACCCAATGATTAGGAGGTGTTATGGTCTAGATGTTTGCATCCCAACAAAATCCTAATGCCCAGTGTAGTGGTATTAGGAGGTGGGGTCTTTGGGAAGTGCCTAGGTCATGAGAGCAGAGCCCTCATAAATGGGATTAGTGTTCTTATAAGAGACCACACAGAGCTCCCTAACTCCTTCCACCACATGAGGACATAGTGAGAAGTCTGCAATCTAGAGGAGGACCTTTATCAGATCCCAACCATGCTGGCACCTTGATCTTGAACTTCCAGCCTCCAGAACTCTTAAGATATAAACTTCTGTGATTATAAGCCATCCAGTCTTTGGTATTTTGTTAAAGCAGCCTGAACAGACTAAAACAAGAGGATTCTGGTTTTCTGAGAGACCATGACTTTATTGACCTTACAGAACAAGAGGTCATCTGTTGGTTGAGTGCTACCTGATATGTTTGTTCCATAAATAACTGTACACATGGCTGGACTTGGTATGACTCTCACTTCCATCCTACAGGGATGTAAGTCACAAGCCCTCGCCCATCTCACACTTCTTTGGTGTCTGGCCTTATCACCCTATAAAGAACCTTTGGGTTGGAATGTGACTAGATTCACTTTGGTCAGTTCGCAAAGGTAATAAGAAAGCTATTAAATCACCGGTTTCTCTGTGAAGCTCCCAAAGCCCTGCTTCACACCTGGAATTGAGTGTGAGTTCCCTAAATATAAACACATCAGCTGTCACTCTCATTGGTGGTATGAGGGTTTTGTTTGTTTGCTTTTTAAATACACAGCTGTCCTCCCAAGATTGTACTAGTTAAGATTAGAGTAACATTTCTTGGCATCCCACTCCTCATGCCCAGCTCATTATACATGCTTTCTAAAAATTCTCAAATAAATGAATGAATGGCTGAAAGAAGAGTCAATGTCATTCCATTCATCTGCATGCAATCTTATCACCTCTAGAGCACAGACTCTCTGTAGTTGTACACCCCTCTCCAGCTTAGGGTTGGCCTTGGTTTTCCCCTTCTTCCCTTTTCCAGAGACCTCCTTCTGACCTGGGGTTGAGCATCTCACCCCCCTTTATAGCAGAAGAATCAACAACTCTAAGTTGGGTGAACCAACTCTGCGGATCAGGGTCACCTCAGAGTGATCATACCTGGAAAGCTTAGATGTACTTGGACTTGGCATAAATTCTGAATCAAATGGTCTAGGTGAGAGCCCAACATTGGTATTTTTATAAAAGCTTCCTCAGAGGGGCATCTGGGTGGCTCAGTCAGTTAAGCATCCAACTTCTGCTCAGGTCATGATCTCACAGTTCGTGGGTTCAAGTCCCACATTGGACTCTTTGCTGACAGTCCAGAGCCTGGAGCTACTTCTGATTCTGTGTCTCCCTCTCTCTCTCTGCCCCTTCCCCACTTGCACTTCTTTCTCTCAAAAATAAACAAACGTTAAAAAAAAAAAAAAAAAAAAAGCTGGTGCCCCTGGGTGACTCAGTTGGTTAAGCAGCTGACTTCGGCTCAAGTCAATCTCACCATCTGTGAGTTCAAGCCTGCATCAGACTCTGTGCTGATAACTCGGAGCCTGGAGCCTGCTTTGGATTATGGGTCTCCCCCTCTCTCTATACCTCTCCCCTGCACTCTCACTCTTGCTCTTTCTCTCTCTCAAAAGAAATAAACATTAAAAAAAGAAAAAAGAAAAAAAGAAATAAGAGAAAAAAGAGAAAAGGAAAAAGCTTCCTGTGATGACTCTAATATAGCTGGAATTGAGAATCCTTAGTCTGGCTCTCCTGTCACCGGACTCCCATACCTAGCGACCACTGCATTCTGTGACCTCAGGCAGAGTGGCTCATAAGTACTTTTGAAAACCCAGCTGATGGTGATTTAAGCAAGACTGAGTTCTTCTCCTGACCAGAACTCTGAAATTGTACGACTCTGTGCCCACAGCCCATGAGGCAGATCTGGAACCATGTCTAGGGAGACACGCTGAGTTCTCAGTCTAGCTCACTACTCCACCTTTTTCCCCTCCCTCCACCCTGTGTGTCAGTTGTGGAGAAGACCTACAGCTCGTGATGGTGAGGTACATCTGTGGTGCTGTGCAGGGTGAGGTGGTACAGTAAGGAGAAGTGCTGGAAACACTGTCGAAACACCAGCTGGTCCAGGCAGGTGAGGCAGGTGGGTGATAAAATTTGGACAAAACATGTTTATGATTCAAAGCTGACTCCCAGTCTGGAATAGTACATCACACAAGTTTGTCATAATCAGCATGCTGATGTCCAGTTCATGTCATCTCCTTGTTTGGGGCATCAAGGAACCTGTGGAATCTGCCAGATTAAGAAGGTAGGAAGTTGTTGCCTCCTTAGTCAATCCTAGGTAGTGCCATTTCCACAGAGAGCTCTTCCTCCACCACCCCACCCAGTCCTCTAGCCATGATTTGCATTAACATTCAAGAAGATTCTGAAAGGAAATAGAGAATTTTTGCCATTTGCTTTAAACACACACACACACACACACACACACACACACACACACACACACACACACACACCAGCATTCTCACTTTAGACAAATCACACGGAGAGTCCTCTGTAGGCAGGTTATTGATTTTCCAAGGAAAATCTCTACCCATTGCTTCTGCCTCAACAGTATCTCACACTGAAAATGACCAGGCTGTCTCCCTGCCTCACAAAGCATGGGACAGTGTGTGCTCAGTATCTCTCACATTCAACACAGGTGTGGATGCATGGGCACACACAAACACACACGAGCACCTCAGAAATACAGCATTTATCATTGTGAGGAACTATTCTACAAAGTGTGGGAGGTTTTTAATATCTGTGGTCCACACCCTCTAAATGCCAGCAGCAGCCCCTGTTGCTGTAAAAACCCCATACGTCCTGTTTCCCGATGTCCCCCTGCAGGCCTGTACTGTCCCAGAATGAAGACCATGAGCTAGCTCTGTTTCGAATATTTGCCTTCACTCTTTAGTCAGTTGCTGTCAAACGTGGGGAGATTTTCAACACCCCTCATGGCTGGGTGCCACCTTCAGGGACTCTGATGTGATTACTCTAAACGGCATCTTACGCACCAGCATTTTTAAAAGAGCACCAGGTGATTCTAACGTTAGTGAGGTCAATCTTTCCGGGGCTGTATCCACAGGTCTGGGACTCTGTGCTGGTGGTCTTGGCCAGCATCTCCTACTTGGGTATACAGGTGGCACAACATGAGTCAAAGCAGCTGCTTTGGGTCAGGCTAACGTTCCACTTCCTTCACCAGGCCCCCAAGACTGGGTCTCAAATCTGCCTGGCTATTCTGCACCATGTCCCCTGCTTGCAGAGTGATATATGTATCAGTGAGAAGCCAACTGCTAAAGGAAGCAGCCCCTGGCCTGTCCTTTCCATGAGACACTGTAAAAGGGGAAAGGAAAGATGTGTATGTGCTGCTTGGCCCAGAGAAAGAAAGCAACAGGGATATCTGGCTTGGGAGCAGAAGTCCGTCAAGCCACCCCAGGTCTTCTGGGAGGGACTGTCACCCATAAAGTGCCAGTAAATGTCTCTAGGTAGACTTGCTTAATTGTAGTGGCATTTAGCTACCCCTGACTGGGTTCTTTAATGAATATCTCTTCCTTCATGGGTCCTGGGAGACTGTTCTCAATAATATGGCTGGAGATTCCTGGGAAGCTTGTTTAGTAAGGCAACAAAGATTACTCTTCTCAGAAAAATTCTGTTTTGTTTAAACCTCACTATCTAAAGGTTTTACTGTTGTTGTTTTAGGAGGTAGAAGGGCATGGGTTCTATAGAAGTGAGCCAATCTTTCAAGAACACAGCTTGAGAGACAGCATCCCTCTGGTTTGCTTTTGACTCAAAGTTCTCTCTTATTTGTAATACATACCAGGAATACCAGAAAATGGTTGATTTCAAGCTACCAATATTTTAAGAACTGGCTGTCTTATTTCCTTTCCCATCCTCTCAAACATATACATGAGTGGAAGCCTCTTATAATTAACCAGTTTATATCTTGAGGTCACATTATTAAAATACTGGAAATGTACCCTGTGAAAGGGTGGTGAAGTATCTGACCACAAGGTGGGAAGAAGGGCTCCCAGCTTCCCTGATAAGAGGCCCTGGGAAGACAGGAATGGTGCACCAGCCAGCCATGGCCAAGATGTGCCGAACAGAGACTCAAAGGAAGGCATGGAGAAGGAAATCAAGATGCCAACCACAGAGCAGAGCAAGTCACCAAGCTCTGATAAGGTCCGCAGCTTAATTAGCCCTTTTCTTCTCATCAGATATCTAGGAGGTGTTGAACAACATATTTCAAAAATAATCCAGGGAAAGAAGCATCAAACTGCAGACAGACAGACTGGGGATGGTAATTGTTGAGTCCCTGAGCAACATGGGGGACTCACATGTTTAGCTGCACAGGTTCAGGGGTCATCTGCAAGAATTAGAGCAGCACAGGGAAGTTTGGCCTTTGTGTGCAGATATAAACACGATCCTTATTGAACGCTATTTCTAAAGGTCTACTGCAGTGTTATTCAGATAACACTCTCTTTACAAAATGAGCCAGAGAGAAAACAAAAATCCAGACACTATCGCTTTAGACAGTGAGGGTTCTAGTAGTATAAACATGTAGATATACACAAAATACCAAAAGGTAATGTTTACTATGCAGCAGGCAGTATTCTATGCATTTTCACATAGCGACATTTAATCTTTAGGACTGTTCTGTAAGGGAGATGCCATTATTAATCCCATTTTACAAATAAGAAAAAATGGAGCACTGACTAATTAAGTAACTTGTCCAAGTTCACACGCTAGCAAGTGGCAGAATGAACCTGAAGACTGTTGGCAGTGTGGCTCCGAGGATGGGCTCTGCTGTGGACGAGATCTCCCTTCTTAATTATGTGGCCCTGGGATTGGGCATTCTGAGCATATGCATGTTTTCCTGGTTTTATTTTTGGTTGTGAGCTCCTCCCGGGTGTCTGACTCATCAAGAGTGTCAGGAGAAGCCACTTCTGGACTCACCATAGGGTACTGCGAGGCAGAGGCACTGTTCAGTTGAGACTTGTATACATTGATTCTGCTTTCTCCTCCCAGAGGAAGGGAGTTCTTGCCAACAAGAACCAGGAGGTGGACATTTATAAACAGCCTCTTAAAGAAAACCAAATAGATTGATAGTTCAAATTCTTGATAATGAGGCAAAAAGGGAAGCAAGATAGCAAAAACAGAGGTTTCCAGATCAGCCCAGATTTTGGCAGACCCTTTCCTTGCAGTCAGAATGTTCCACCACATCTCAGGGGCCAAGGGTCCTCTGCTGAGGAATGCTGCTTCTGTGGTCATTTGCATGACCATCTCTCTTCCAGAGAAACTAAAAGTATGGCCTTAGCTAATTAAGTTAGGGACTTTATCTAAACCAGAATATTGAAGCCATGAAGTATGTATTGGTGAAGGAATAAATAACTGACTGAATGCTGGGCTCCCTCTGCTGCCTGAAACTGTTGGGGAAAGTCACTGGCAGTGACTTACACCAGAGAGAAGCTCTCTTCCTAGACTACAGAGCCGCTTCCTCCAGGGCCCTAGGTCTCCTCCGCCTGCTGCTGCTGGATACTCTTGAGGCACTGGCCCCTTGAGACTTTGTCCTGTGACTTCATCCCTCTCTCTGTCCAGTGCCTGCATGAGTGAGGCAGAAATGTCACAGGGTTGTACCATGTGGCCGAGGCTCAAGGTTTCACATCTTCGAGCTTCTTCATTCCCACCCCGGTTGTCACACCTTCTCCCCCAGCACAGGGGAGGAAGGCAGCCCCTCCCTGCGCCTCACCCTGCAGTGCTTCATATGCTAAGGTCAGATTTGACATAATTCAAACTCACAGCTGAGGATTCATTTTTTCATGTGTCACCTTTAAGACCAAAACAATATGTTTTCCCTCTTTTCTATAAAAGAGAAACTACTCTCTTTTTTTTTTTCCTGTCCTGATCTTGTTGTGTTTGATTTTCTGTCAAAAAGAAGAACTAAAATGTAAATCCTTTATAATAATGTATGATCAAAAGGCTCAAAGAGCTCATGGACATATTTTCTGAAGATATAAGAGACATTATTGCATAGCCAGAAGAATTCCTGACATACTCTAAGAGTAGGAGCCTTGGGATGTCCAAATGTGAAATTATTACTGTAGATTTTCTACTGTTTGGCTGAACTATTTCCTGCCTCTATATCAAGGAATCCCATTAGCCTGCCGGTGCACTCCACTATTGTTTCAAACAAGTGCAGTATTGCCCAACTCAGAATTTGAAGCTGTTAGCATGCACCGATGGTGCAAAGCACAGCCCTGGCTGAGGGTGGTGCACAGAAACAAAAGTTTTGCACATCAACTTACAAGATACCACAGATGCATTTCTTAAACCCCTCCAGTGACTGATGTTATAAGAAATGCCCACAGAGCTATGCTCATTCTAAGGAAAACTTTTTAATTAAAGAAGAGATTTTCAATAGCTCCCATCGTGGGAAGGTCCACTGAGTTTAGGAATGGAAAGTTACCGGGCTACCTCAACGGAGGAGAAAAAAGATGCAAATAGCTAAAAGTTCAAAATGTGGCTTTATGAAAGCAGGCTTTGTGATGACAGAGTTTGTGGACCTGGGATCTAATTCTCATTCTGCTTGTGTCTAACTGGTCAGCTGCTAGGTGTCTCTAATGCTGTTTCCATTTAGCACATGGCACTAGACCAGCATGCTGGCCAGCACATCACAGATACTCAAGTAATGATTGTGGCTGGGTGGGAGAAAAGGAGGAAGGAAGGTAAGAAGAGAGGGAAAGAAGGAAGGGAGGAGCAGGGAGGGGAGGGATGGATTCTCAAGCACTGCAGTAGACTCAAACTAAAATAACATATAACCTCTCACCATATTCACTTTCTAAAGCCCCAGTATCCTACCTAAGCCCCCACTGCCCTGGGATCAGTAGCTATATGTCACCCTTCAATAAGCTGGGGATGGAGGAAATATCCAAGATCACAAAACACTTATGGGAAGAGGAAGTTTGGGAGCACCTGGGTGGCTAAGTCAACTAAGTGTCCAACTTTGGCTCAGGTCATGATCTCATGGTTCATGAGTTCAAGCCCCTCATTGGGCTCTCTGCTGTCAGCATGGAGCCCACTCAGATCCTCTGTCCACCTCGCTCTCTGTCTCTCCCCCACTTGGGCTCGCGCTGGCTCTCTTGCTGTCTTCCAAAAACAAATTTAAAAAAAAAGAGTGAATTCATAGTCTCTCCTTCCCTAATTAGCATGACGGGACTTAAGGCTTCTTCCAAGTCCTTTTGCTTTACCCCAGGTTATGCAATATTGCCCATAGCCCCAAACTTCAGGCTGAGCCTGTCTCCTGCCCTCCCTCTCTATTACTTCTGAGTCAGATCAAAGCTATTTCTTGAAGAGTCCTTGGTCACCAGGAAAGCAATGACCTTGCTTCCTAATGCTCAAGTACATCCTGCTTAGGAGGAATTGCCAGACAGCCCTACATCCTGCATTCAGAAGAACCCTTCCTCCAGGAATCAGCCCAGGAGAAAGCAGCAGCATATCTTAGCTTTAACACCTTTGTCCTTCCTCCCTGGCATCCTTCTGGGCCCCACAGTTCTGCTAAGATAGTTTCATATATCTTCCTCCTCTCAACATGATGTGACAAGAGCAAAAATTATGAATATATGAAAATTCACAGCCTTTTCCTCCCTCTCTCCTCTCTCCTTCAATTACACAATATTCTAGAGTTGCCAGCCAGACATCTTCCTTTATCTCCCCTCCCACTTTTTGTACACCTTGAGGTTGTGGGTAGAAGATATGTAAAAGATCCACATTGCAAAGGAAAAGGGAAGAAAAATTTTTAATAGAAAAAGAAAAAAGGAAAAAGAAAAACAGATATAAAAGTGATAGGTGATATGGAAGGAAGAAAGAAGAGTCATGTAGGTTTTAGGAAGTGTGGGCTTAAGAGTAGAGGGGCATGTGGGTGGCTCAGTCAGTTAAGTGTCCAACTTTGGCTCTGGTCAGGCTCTCGTGGTCTGTGGGTTCGAGCCCCACATCAGGCTCTGTGCTGACAGCTCAGAGCCTGGAGCCTGCTTCAGATTCTGTGTCTCCCTCTCTCTGCCCCTCCCATGCTCATGGTCTGTCTCTGTCTCTCAATAATAAATAAACATTTAAAAAAAAAAAAAAAAAGAGCCCAGGAGTAGAAAAGGGACTTTCAGGGATTTACTGCATCCTGTATAGGATTAGGTAAGAGTGGCTTAAAGACAGGGAGAGGGGGGAGTGTGCTGCATTAAGAATATGCTTCCTCCAGAGAATGAGTAAAGGTTTGAATTGCTGTCCATGATTTTATGATGGCTGCAGTGTGTGTCTCTTAATATGATCTAGCACAAAGATGGGTCACACAGATCTGCTCGTATATTGAGGACAGTTACTTACTTCAGTGTGGCCTCTTTTCCAGGCTGGTTTCCTCCATGTTCCTTCCCTGCCCTTGACCTATACAAGCACTCATTTACTGATCTACTTCTCATCCCCAAAAATATAAACCTAAGTCATTTATCCTTTCCCCAGGCATACCAGAGTTTTTCAAAAGTCCTTATTACTTGGGAAGATGGGTGTTCCTTCTTCCTACTCTTGGAAACTTCCTTCCCTTCCATCCAAACCTAAATTCCTACCATAGCAACCAGCCAGGGGAAAGCATACTGGTAAAGGATGGTGTGGTGGAAGATTCTGGAGACCAGGATGGGAAGGGAAGTGACTAAATTGTTTTGGGGATATTTCCTCAGTGTCAACATCAGTATCTGTAAGTGGACAGACTCAGAAGATTGTTTTGTCTTTAAAGTTGGGATAAGCAAGGGCAAATGTCACTCTGTAAAAGACTGGTTGTCCCAGAAGCCATAGGAAATAAAGAAAGATTTGGGAAACATGAAAGCATGTGGTGTTCCACCTGCTGCAAAGCCCTATTTCAGAGCATTTCCTGTCTGTGGAGTTCTCAAACTCTCTTCCAATTCTTAGCCAGCGATGTCGATTAAGTGGATAACTTGAAGACAGGCAGTCCCACACAATTTCCATCAAAAGGCAATTTGCTGCTTTCATAACATCAGGGATAGCTACTAGTAGTTAGAAAGGCAGAAGTGGCTCATCTATCTTTGGGGATAATTTATATGACTTGGATGACATGTAATTTAACACAGGTCACCCAAAAGGATGGTGATTTAATGCCCCAGATTTTTAAAAAAAATGCTTCTTTGTTGCCATTATGGGAGTTTCACTTCATACTTCTTTGTTTTCATTTGAAAAGAAATCTGTTTTTAAAAAAATAGTTTAAAACATCTTTTTTTCAATGACAGAGAATAAGAACCCTAAGGTCAAACATCTGACCTTGAACCCTAGAGTGAAGCCTCTGTGCTCTCAGTAAAAAGAACAAAGGTAGATTTGTGAATGTGAAACAACAAAGTGGATCCTAACTGTGTCCAGGAGATGAAGGTGGGAAGATGAATTTTTGTACTGTTTGCCTACAATGTCCACACACGAGATGCAAATAATTTCCTCCCTGTGGTTCTGTGAGAAAAAAGCTTGCCATGGCAGTTAGTTTCTCATGAAGCTCATTACCCTTAAAGAGCAGCCCAGCAACTCCCATTTGTCCCAGGAAATGACGGACCACAGAAAACCCTCCAGCCCCACATTACACAATCCTTCCTCTTTTGCGATGTCCCCAGGCCGCTCAGCTGCCCCTTGCAGCTAACCAAAACTGTCAAATGTTCCTAAAGACCAACTAGAAAGCCTCTCCTGTGCTCAAAAATCCCACCTTAATAGAATCCCTGCCAGTCAGATGTTGTCTCAGGGTTTCCTCTTTTTAAAAAACTTACTCTCCTTTCTAACACCCTTGAACTCCTGCTGAAGTGAAAGGGCAGAAGATGAGGGTATTGCTGCAAGTTTATGGAAAAAAACAAAAAATATAGGCTTTGTTAACTTGTTGCTTAGTTTTAGGGAAACAGTATTATTCCCAGAGTGCTGACAAGTAATAGGATGTTCAGTGGGACTTGTGATTTGCCCAAAGTCACACAGGAAAGCTGGAATTTTGACCTTGGAGGTCATTCATTTTTCCCTAGGCCTTCCCACTCCCAACCTTGGTTTGTACAACTCCTACTTCAACAAAGAGGTTGCTCCAGAAAACTGAAAAAAGGAAGGTCCAGAGGGAGGTAGCTCTGCTGCCTGGGGCTCAAACAAGCAAATGGCCAACCAAGCCGCAGTGAAAAACAGGAGCTCACAGCATGTGTTGATCTTACTGGCAAACCATGCCTACCAATGCCAAGTACATGGATGGGTCTGGTGTGCTTTCTCTGTGCATTAGGCTATTTGCGTCATCGAAACCGCACACAATGCATTTTAACTTGATTTCACTTATGACAATACTGTGGTAACAAGCAAAGGGATATGGGACAGGGTTTGGTTTGTCCAATAGAAAGATTTGAAGGCCCTAGAGCTAATGTTGAGTCCTCATTCTTGCAGGGAAAATCCCCCAAACTATTAATGCTTCCCAGAAGAACCACCTAGGAATTTCATGAAAATGCCAATTCTGGGTTTGAGATGCTACACTTCTGACAAAGTGCCCACATGAAGCCAACGCTGCTGGCCTGAGGTATCAGGTGGTCCTCAACCCTGGCCACAGGATTATGAGATAGAAGAATCACATGGGAGCTTTTTAAACACTCCTAAAGCCCCAGGCCCAGGCCCAAAGTTGTGAGTTGGGGCTTGGGCATAGTCACCAACATTCTAGAATCCCCTCGACAGCCAGGCATGAGAACCACAGAGCAAGAGCCTCAAGGTAATTAGTTCTAGCAAGCCTCACTCAGATATGAGAGGATGAGAAAGCTGCAGCAGAAGTCGGAAGCTTCAAAGCTTAAACCTTTGATCAGTTTAAGGCAGCCTTTCTTCTCAGTAACTCTTTTCAGTTGTTTTTTTTTTTTTTTAATGTTTTATTTATTTGTGAGAGAGAGACAGTGTGAACAGGGGAGGGTCAGAGAGAGAGGGAGACACAGAATCCAAAACGGGATCTAGACTCTGAGCTAGCTGTCAGCACAGAGCCCTACATGAGGCTGGAACACACAAACCGCGAGATCATTACCTGAGCCGAAGTTGGACGCTTAACCAACTTAGCCACCCAGGTGCCCCAACTCTTTTCAGTTTAAATGCTTACTGTGTATTAGTGACAATGTTTTAAAATTCATTTCTTCATGCTGAGGCATAGGAGCACATGTACCCCAATGTTCATAGCAGCACTCTCCACAATAGCTAAAACATGGAAAGAGCCTAAGTGTCCATCAACAGACGAATGGATCAAGAAGATGTGGTTTATCTATACCATGGAATACTACATGGCAATGAGAAACAATGAAATCTGGCCATGTGTAGCAACATGGATGGACCTTGAGGGTGTTATGCTGAGTGAAATAAGTCAGGCAGAGAAGGACAAATACCATATGTTTGCACGTATAGGAGGATTAGGAGGAACTTGACGGAGGACCAAGGGGGAGAAGAAGGGCAGAAATGGTGGGAGAAAGGGAGAGAGGCAAACCATGAGAGACTCTTGAATGCTGACAAAAACTGAGGACTGATGGATGTGGGGGGGAGGGGGGGATGGGCATGAAGGAGGGCACTTTGGGGATGAGCACTGAGTGTTATGTAGAAACTAATTTGACAATAAACTATTTGTAAAAAAAATAAATAAATAAAAAATAAAAAAAATAAATAAATAAAATTCATTTCTTCATCAGGAAGCTGGATTCTCTCCATGAACCCAGCAGCCATTAAGACTAAGGTAAAAGGCCAACTTGACAATGAATTATATTAAAAAAAAAAAAAAAAAAGATTAAGGTAAAAGGAGGGGTGCCTGGGTGGCTCAATTGGTTAAACATCTGACTTCAACTCAGGTCATGACCTCATGGCTTGTGAGTTCGAGCCCGGCATCGGGCTCTGTGCTGACAGCTCAGAGCCTAGAGTCTGCTTCGGATTCTGTGTCTCCCTCTCCCTGCCTCCCAACCCCCCCCCCCCCGCTTGTGCTCTCTCTTTCCATCTTAAAAATAAACAAACATTTTAAAAAAAAAATAAAAAGACAAAGATAAAAGTTTTCCTGTGCCAGGAATACAGGGTCAACAAATGACCAAATCAGGGAAGGTTGTTGGCTAGGGAAAGACAGGGAACTGTACTGAGAGTGGGAGTGGGGTGGGGTGGGGTGGAGGAGGCAGGAGAAGCCCTACACTTGCAGTAGAGAGCATTTCAGGGGAGAGCGAGCAAGAGATGCAACAGGAAACCACCTGTCCCTGACCACGTCAACAGGAAACCACCTGTCCCTGACCACGTCAACAGGAAAGACCAGGAGCTTACGCCAGGGTGGACTTTTACAGCAGAAGCAACAAGATGTCCATGAACTAAAGAGCCACAGGACACCCCTACAGAGGTACAGAGACCCAGAGGACCACACAGAGACCAGCTCCTCAGTCCAGCTTCTTTCACCAAAAGCTTCTTTTGGTATCTAGACATCATCTTGGCTGGAAAAAGGCAGGAGAGAGAAATTCACATTTACTCAAAGGAGACATTTTTGTGTCTCCTTTAAGTGGTAAATTTAAGTTTCCCTGGCTGTTTCCCCACCACCAACAGCAAAAAGACAAGTTTGTTCCCAGAGCAGTTACCGGAAGTAAAAGATACTGTTGTTCTTTTGACAATGATTCAATGTTCTCTGCAAGTTGTTGACTCCGTATACCTAAGTCATTCAAAGCAGAGAGATCCTGTTGAGTTTCTTTAAAGTAGCCTAAGGGGAAGAGAACATGAAGTGATCCGAGTTTCTCCAGAAGACCTTAAAGGAAGTAGAAGAAAGATCTTTCTAGCAACAAAATACAATTATTGCAGTACTGCACCCAAGTAAGGCTTCCCACATACCACAAAGAATCTGGTCAGAGAAAGTGGTTTCTCAACTACCAGTAAAATTGGTAGAAAAGGGATTATTATGTCACTTAATAACCAAATCAAGTGTCATAAAGAAGTTCTTTTCAGGGGCACCTGGGTGGCTTAGTTGGTTAAGCATCCAGCTTCGGCTCAGGTCATGATCTCACAGTCGTGAGTTCAAGCCCCGTGTCAGGCTCTGTGCTGACAGCTAGGAGTCCAGCTGTCTCTTTGTCCACCACTTTCCCATACACATGCTGTTTCTTTCAAAAATAAATAAACATAAAAGAAGAAGAAGAAGAAGAAGAAGCTCTTTTCAGACTTTCCATGGCTTCTTGAGCTACCATTTGTTTTTTTCTTTTTTTCTCTTCCTGCAGCCCCTGCATACTTGCCCAACTGCCTTCTAGACCTCCAACCAATCCCCAATCCCAAGATAGGATCGTTAAAAGGGGACTTCTCAAAAGGACACAGGCTCTTTAGCATACGCATGAGGCTGTGTTGAAAGGCCACCAATCTAAGCAATAGAAATATTC
Organism: Hyaena hyaena; assembly: GCF_003009895.1. Taxonomy (NCBI): domain Eukaryota; kingdom Metazoa; phylum Chordata; class Mammalia; order Carnivora; family Hyaenidae; genus Hyaena; species Hyaena hyaena. The sequence continues at coordinate 107,769 of NW_024082553.1, forward strand.
ATTTAAAAGTGTTCTCTTGTATTAAGCATAGTCTATTTTCTGTACTCTGATGCTTTGACATCTAGGGGCTTGCCCAGTGAATTGCTAAAGAAAAGAAATGATTGAGCTATGAGCATGCCTCTCATATGCAACCAACCAATCCAGAGCCCACACTTCCAACCACCTCTTCTGTTGGGCCCTCACAGCCCTGATTGCCCTAATTCCCCTGTCCTAATTGCCCCAGGGCCAAGTGCCAGGCAACTAGGAACTGCTCCTGTGCCCCAGAGCCCTCTGCAATTATTCAAACTAACCAGTTCTAAATGTGCTTACTCGCTTCGCCCATTCCTTCCTGGAGGACTTAAAATAAGGGTTCTTGCCCATGTTTTCGCCTTACTCCGTCTGCTTCCTACTGACCCTGGTGCTTCCCCTGTGGCCCTGTGTGCTTCTCCATACCTTCTGTTTCTAGGGAACTGTGAGTAAACTTCTTCCTTCATACAAATCATTTCTGCATCGATGCCTTACCACACCTGATTAACACAAATCATGGATATCCTTACATCACTTGTTCTGTTAATGGTGCGATCCCAGGGCCAGAACAGGAAAGGCCACTTGCTCATTCCTCCTCCTTGAAAAATGCATAGCCTCTCCACCTCCACCTCAACCCCATCCTCAACCTGAGAGAGAAGAAAACAAAATTCAACAGGATAGCCAATGCCCTGAGAGAGAGAATAAGAGGAGTTAAGAGATGACAGAGCTGAAGAGGGGAGACAAGAAACGCAGGCAAGAAAGGTGGTTGGCTGAGGGCTGATGGCTCAAACGTCCAACCCTTGATCTTAGCTCAGATCACAATCACACGATTCATGACTTTCACCCCACATAGGGCTCCCCACTGACAGCACAGAGTCTGCTTAGGATTCTGTGTCTCTCTCCCTCTTTCTCCCCCTCTCCCTGTCATTCTCTCTCTCTCTCTCTCTCTCTCTTTCCCTCCCCGACTCTCTCTCTCAAAATGAATAAACTAGAAAAATTTTTTTAAAATTTTAAAAAAGGAAGGTGGTTGGTCTAGTGAAAACCAAGAGGCAATTCAGAAAAGTAAAGAGTTTTTTTGCCTTGTCCTTTTTCGTTCTTCATTCTGGTTTGATCCTGTGACAGAAAAAAGTCTCCCCGCCTCACCCATCCTACGAGCACCACCATCTGGACTGCAAGCATCAACGATACTTTTCCTGCCCTTCCAAAGGTCAAAAGGAGCCAGTCACGTCACTACCATTGCCCTGGCTCGCCAAGTCCTCTGGTATTTCCTCACTAAATGCTCTGCTTGCTCACCACGTGGCTATGTGGTATTTTCACGTGACATTTTACCATTTATTTACAGAACACTTTTGTTCCCATCACCTCACTGGATTCTCTCAACAATCCTGAGAGGTCAGCAGGAGTTGATTTTCAAATAAAGTCTCTCCTCTGTTCATCAATCCCTCAATTTCAAATGAAACCTCAGCAAAATTTCATTATCAGAACACACTTAATACCAATGAGAGTCAAATCTTTTGAGGCCATTTCCACGAATCCTCACAAACTTCCCTCTGGATAGTCCAACAGGGCTCCCTTCAATAGGGGCTGGATCCTGACATGAAACTTGAGACAAGGGAAATTATTCTAATACCATTTACATCTCCAATACTTAGATCACGTGCAAAAAAACATCCATATTCTACACATTCATTCACTTGGGAAAAACTCAGATGCAAGAGAGTCAGGAAAGAGATGTGGGAAAATGCATTTGAAATCTCACTAAAGCTGAAGGCATAATTAGGAGGCTTGCACTTACTTGCCAGCTCCTAAGTGCTAATCTCTAAGATGGTGCAGATATTCAGGAAAATGAATAAATCCCTATTAGCGTAATGCTACTCCTTATTGCCCATAAACATGTGATTTTTAAAAATTGCAAGTTGGATGGTAGCTCACAGATACACCTTACTTTGTACAATAGATTTCTTTTTTAAAATGTGTGAGCTGTCTGTGATTCGGCATTTGATATGAAAGGATATGGGGAAGGGAGACAGGGTGGCTTTGCTAGTCAAAAGAACCCAACAGATATCTTTTAAAGCAGGAATAATAATTACTTTACAAAAGCAGTTATCTTCTCATTTCAATACTGTGTAAATGTGTGATTGTACACACCATATTTGTTTAAAGTGGAATTTGGACAGATTTCATTTGCAAAACACTTCATTTAAATTCCCTTAATCAGAAGATTTTTAATGTATGAAAACATGGTTTTATACATAATTGCTGGTGGCTACACCTAGTATGGGGTCCTAATATCCTTTTCTATTTCAGTTTTGTTACAAACTATTTGTGTGACTTTAAGCAAATTACTCATCTTGTCATGACTCGGTTAATTTTTCTGTAAAATAAGAAATTTGAAATAAGTTATTTTTATTCACTGATTTTTCTTTATACACTCATGGTTTAACTTTTGTATTTAATATATATCAAGATGTTAATGTACATCAAGATGAATTTTCTGAGAACAATTTTTACATTTTTCCCCCTTGGCTTTAATGCTATTAAGTTCAAGCCTGCTTAATGCTTCCATTAGCTTGCAATTTTGCAAGATGTTTTACGCATCCAGCCTTGTTTACTCCTGTGAAGCAAGGAATATTATTTGAAAAAAAAAAAAAAAAACAACTATGTACTGCTATCCAATGGATAATCATTACATTTATTATCTTGAATTTCTATTGAATTTCTATGTGTTTATTATTCCATATTCAACAAATTACCATATGTTCTCCTCTAGATAGCTACTGTTATGTCAGACATATGCTTGTAAGATTTACTTTTTGTCATTATTTATTTTTTAATCGTAGTTATGTTCTGCCATAAATGAGAGAAGACAGATGCATCATTTCCCTAGTCCTGGCAGACCAAAAGGGATATATTTAAAGTCAAATAAACAATGTAGCGAATACTTACTTCTTTTACTTCAAAACAGACAGTGCTAGAATCAGGGCTGCTGCATATGGTTGTGCAGGTTGTATACTGCACAACTCTCATATGTACCATTAATATCATATGAATGCTATCCTTGGCATTGTGCCAATACAACCTGCTGAGCCATATCCTGAGGTCCTTGCAGAAATATATGCAGGACTTAGACCAGTCAGCATATTTTCAGGGGGAAAATGCAATTCTAACAGTAGTGTGTACAATACTATGTCGTTTATAGATCAGCTATAATCAGAGATAAGATAAATCAAACAGAGTCAACCACAAAGTGTCCATAACTGATATATTTCTCTTTACTACTAAATTCCTACCATCTAAGGTAATACCTGCTTTCTCCATTTTCTCATTACTTTCAAAACTCTCTGGAGTACAGCCTCTGTTGATCCAACTTACTGATCCAACTTATTGTGCTCTCTCAGGTTACCAATGACATGATATGGACTTAATTTTCTCAGTTCCTATTTTCTTTGGATTCTCTCCAGAATTTAATCTTGTTGGCCACCCTCCTTTTTCTATGACCTTTCTTGTTAAAATGACTTCTTCCTTTAGGTTCAAAGATGGCTGGTAAAGATCCTACCAGAGGGGCACCCTGCCTGTATAGATGAGACCTGTGTTTTGTTACAAAAGTTGGAGTTCTCAGGCAAGAAAAATAAATCTTGGTACCCCTAAAGGGGCCCTCTTTTAGAGAGGCATGGAAAAGGATCTTCCACCTTGAGAGAGGTAGAGCTCATGATGGAGGGAAGAAGGATATGGTACTGGGACCACACTCTGACAAGGACTCTGGTTGCTGCCCTGACCAAATCTGGTGGCTTTATGTGCAACTTAGTAACTCTTGTCACCAGTGGAAGTGCACTCATGATCCAGCCTTCCAGGACTTGAGCATAAATGAGTGTGATTCTGGAAACTCACTTCTCAAAGAACTACTAAGAGAGGATTTGCCCCAGGACCAGCCACAGAAGGAAAGGACAAGCCCCCACCAGAGTAGTCTGAACCCTAATAACAGGACAGCTTTATCTGCAGAGATGGGGTTCCCGCTCTATGTAGCCAAGGAACCCACTCCACTCCTGAACTTCAGCCGTGGAAGAGAGCCAGCACCCCTCCCCTTGGTGTCTCCAACCAGCTGGGATACTCATCCACTATAGTTCAAACCTCCACAACCTCCCTCCCCTGAGACATCAGGAACTGAATCAGTACATTAACCCCAGGGCCACTGTGGGAGCTTCACCCTGCTTCTGCTATTGAGACACACCTCTCTGAGACAAGGTTCTACTTATTCATAGTGAGAAAATGAGGTAGGACGGAGCCAGACTGGACATCCTCTGTCTGACAGTCTCAAGTCTCATAAGCCCTAGGCACTCTGAACACTAACAGAGAAAGGATAAAACCTTGGAAGAGAATAATCAGGATATGGAGACCTCTATTGTCAAAAGATAGGAAGGCTAACACCAAAGTGTAGAGGCACCCCAGTCATTATGTTAAACCCACACCATCCTTCTCCTTCCACTAACTGCTCTCGTGCTCTTTCCCGGTCTTTTTTTTCCTCATACCCCATCCCAGATATCGCCTAAGATTTAGGCTAAAGTGCACATGTCCGCCCTGTGCTATTCTCTCTCAAATATCTTTTGCTTTCAGATCCAAAGAGCTTTCACAACTCCAGCACTCTCCTAAGGAGCAGTTGGAAAAGCCCTTGGTTTGGAAACAGACAAGAAGCAACAATCCTGAAGGCATCCTTGCATGGCCAGCTCAAACCAAAGGCAGACTGCCCATGCAAAAGATCGCAATAAAGATAAACCCACACACCCAGAAAAGAGAAGAGATCCCATCTGTGAATAACTGGGGAACCTGACTGACACAAAAGAGCCAGAAATGTAGAAACCACAACCAGAGAAATAAAAATAGTTTTGTTGATTTGAAAGTCAGGCTAAGCCTCACTAAAAAGCAGGGACAGGCACAGAGTTCCAACCAAGAACAGTTCTCATAGAAAGACTCCCTCCAGGGGCACCTGGCTGGCTTAGTTGGTGAAGTGTCCAACTTTGGCTCAGGTCATGATCTCACAGTTTATGGGTTTGAGCCCTGCGTTGGGCTCTGTGACGATAGCTCAGAGCCTGGAGCCTGCTTTAGATTCATATTCTCATTCTCTCTCTCTCTCTCTCTCTCTCTCTTCCCCTCCTCCACTCATGTGTTCACTTGCTATCTCTCAAATAAATAAACTTTTAAAAAAGAAAAAAACATTGTCCAGACAGAACAATCTTCCAAGTTTTAGAAATTAAAGACAAATTAATACTCTTACAAATCACAATGAAGAAAGGATAATGTTTAAAGCAGAGAGGAAGAACAATATCAAATGCTGCCTCAGGTGAGAAGACATGACTTAGGAAGGCACCTACAAATCAGAAACAGATGTGATCACAATGCACACCAACCCAGCTGACTCTTCTCTCTGAAAGAAGGGGCATATTCCAAGACCTCCTGACTGAAACAATTCAGCAACAAATTGTTCTTGATCTACAAAGATGGCTCCAAAAGGCTATGGAAAATTGAAAACAGATGAAAGCCATTCAAAGGAGACAGTCGTGAGAGTACAGACCAAGGTCAGGTTAATTATATGAGGAAAATCAAGGAGACAAAAATTATGAAAGAGTTTATGAAGCTGAGCACTACAATAGTAATGTTTTAACAGGCATATGGGGAGACTTTAATGATAACTAAAAGCATTTTCAAGTATATCCTAAGAACTTGCATGGATCATACAAAATGCATCACATTGTAGGAGATCAGAATATGCCACCCCAAAATATTCTACTTTGATATATGGATTATTGGGAGCTGAATGCAATTGAGAAGCAGACAAAAGAAAAACCCTCTACTCTCTGCACCCCCCCTTTGCTAGGAAGAGAGGACAATTCTTAATCACTAAAGATGACCTTAAACTCATCAGCTCAGAGATGGTACCAGAGGAATCTACATAGCAGCCTTTACTAAAACAACCCTGATTTTCTAGTTTCCCCTGTATTTAGCTTTCCAGTTTGCCACCCCTGAATGCCTAAATTCCTTCTCTTTGTCTTGCCGCTTCTCTCCAAATTTATTATCATTTGTGAAGATGCTACATAAGCCTGAGGTTCTAACCATCCCTTTCTCCCACATGGATGTACTCTGCATGTGTTAATAAACTTATTTTTTCACCCTTATTAATCTGTCTCTTGTCAGTCTAATATGTCAGATCCCAGGCAGAGAATCTTAAGGGGTAGGAGGAAAAGTGTTTCCTCCCCTACAATATTCTGGCATGTAATGTGTATTTAATAAAACCAAAAGTCAAAGTTTAGTCTCCAATTTTCTCCCATTATACTGCAATAAAACTCAATTTCATGTTAAGCATTAAAGTGTGCCTTGCTCCATGAACATTTAAAAAAGAGGAAGGGGGGGGCGCCTGGATGGCTCAGTTGGTTAAGCGTCTGACTTCAGCTCAGGTCATGATCTCACAGTTCATGGGTTCAAGCCCCGCATCAGGCTCTGTGCTGACAGCTAGCTCAGAGCCTGGAGCCTGTCTTCAGATTCTGTGTCTCCCTCTCTCTCTGCCCCTCCCTCCCCTGCTCATGCTGTCTCTCTCTCTCAGAAATAAAACATTTTTAAAAATTTAGAAAAATAAAAAGAGGAAGGAAAGTTCTTAGTATGTGTACTCTTTCCCCTCTCCTTATAGTCTATGCTCAAATATTTGTAATTTGCCAAAAGTCCTTTTCCAAATATCCTAATTCCTTCCTGATCCCTTCTCTTAAGCCAATTGAATTAAATGTTTTTAGCACCAAGCTCTTAAGAAAGAGGCCTATTTCTCAGAGCCTCTTACAACATTAGCATCAAACATCTGTCCACCCTACACTTCCCCACTTGGGTCCAGGCTTTCTCTCTGGGATGAAATGGCAAGTGGTAGGGATTCTTCTTGGCCATGGCCAAATCTCCTACCCTCAGGGACTTATTTGAGAGAAACTAAAAAACTGAGACAGGCCACTAAAAACATATAAGGTTATTTTGCTTACTTTTCAAAGTACTTTCAGTACAGGAAATATGCTCAGCCCTTGATCTCTTTTCCTACTTCCCTGTAGAAGCCCCAGCTCTTGCAGGCTCAGGCTTTGTGTTCACTCCACCTGCCTGAAAAGACTATCCTTCTGTTTCTTTGCCAGCTGGCCAACTCCTACTTGGTTTTTCTCATCTCAGATTAGACATCCCTTCTTCTAGGAGTTTTTCCTTGACTCCCCATGACTGGGTTAAATAATCTAGCTTAGTGTTCCTCCATGCCTCTCCCTGTCAGTAGCCTAGCACTATGCATACTGCTCTGTAGTTGGGCACACTCAACTAGATGACTTGTAGTAGACTGTAAAATTCTGGAAGGCAGGAAATGTCCTTAAGATACCACCTTCTTTAACTTGGGTTTCCGGTATGAAGGTCTCTACTTGGAGCACCTAAAAGAACAGAACTCCACTGAACTGATACATGATGAGCCTAGAGAAGAATTACTGAATTGCTTTGAGAAATGTGGAAGTCACTGCCTTCTGTCTAGGCTATCATTCATTGTCACTGGGCATGATGAATTTAGAAGTGCTATTTGAAAGGCATCTCAGATTTAGATTACGACAATTTTCTGATAAGAAAAAAGAAGACATTACCTTCTTTAATATCATCAATGCCTAGCACAGAGCTGGGCACAGAGAAGGAACACAATAAATCTTATGTTGAAAAAGAAATGTAATATAGATCCAATATTACTTACAATATCTTGAGGTAAGTTCCAGCTGGGTTGAAAAACTTCAGCAATTAAGAAATGAAATAAAATAGAAGAAAGCATTTGGAATCTCTGCAGAGCAACTATTCTAAATACTGAAAATATTGAAGTCGTCATCAGAGAAAAGATGGCTATCTTTATAAATATAAAATGAAAATAAAATGTGGTAAAAAACTATTAAATAAGTAGGAATGCAACAGAACAGGGGAAATGTGATAAACATAACTAAAGCTTAGCATTCAACATACATAAATAATATGACACAAATATACATAAGACCATATTCCATAATTGGAAAAGGGAAATCTGTGCTATGGCACACAAATCATAAAAAATCCACTACTTCAGTAACAATTCAAGAAATGGAGACTTGAAAAGTCTAGAGATGACATTACATATTAAAATAAATAAAAATAATAAACCCCAATATTTATAATTCTGTGAGAATATGCAATTATTACTGTCGACATTATAAGTTGCTTCAGACTGGAGAGCAATCTGGCTAGACGAGAAAAGGAACTAGATATGTTCATACATGATACTTTACAATTTCGCTTTGAGGGGTACATCCTAAGGAATTAATCTCATTAGAAAGCCAAAGTTGTATAACGTTGTATAAAGAAATTCATAGCTAGACTATTTAGAGATTATAAAAACTAGAAACAATCCAAGTGCCAGTTGATGGAATTATGGTATATAACTGCACTGGGCATCTATCAGAGTAGCATCAATATGGACTATGTCCCAATATGGGAACCTGATACAAAGTAAGAAAAAGAAAACAATGCAAAATCTAAAATATGTACATAGTGGTTGCTGCTGCATAAAGGTCAGAAGGGTATTTGGAGATACTATATCCTGCTTAGCTTTTAATCTTCCCCAGCTTCATCTGTTGGTAAAACTGCTTTCCCCCAACCTTAAGTATTTAAGTGGGAAAAAATAAGAAGGGTCTAAAAAAGGAAGATGTCTGTACAGGTATTTTAACTGGTATGCAATGTACATAAAGCTGATTGCTGGCTACTGAGATTATAATAATTATTATTTAATGTGCCAAAGCTAGAATTAAGTAAAAGCCAACTAATTAAAAAGGGGGGGAGGTATTTAGTGGTTGCAACAACACATCCTCCATCACACATACTTTCCCAGCCACATGCACACACATTCCTCTCCCATCTCCCCTCATTCCTCCTCACACTAGTCATTTCTGCTACTGACTTATAATTAAGGAAGGTTAGTTCAGAATTTGTAGGCATTATTAGGCCTTGATCTCTATGAATTAGTGATACTTTTTGAGTCTAAAAAGACAACACCAAAACAATTTGGGGTAATGAGAACTGCAGAGACTCACTAAAGAGGCAGAGAGGTATGAGGAAAGATGGCTGACCAAGAAGCCATGTTCCAGGCTTGAGAACCAACTCAGCCCTAATGGTTCCTTACCTCAGACAAGTTCCTCAAACTCTCTGAACTTCAGCTTCCTTAGATTTCATATGTTAGAATTGAGCTACATGATTTCTCAGTCCTTTCCTTCAACTTTATTCTCCTTAGTGAGGTGGGGAGTGTGGTCTGTTACATGGTTGACCCACAGTTGAGGAAGCATGATTTCTCTAAACTTTATTTCCCACCTTTTGCCTTTCTCTCAATTCCTGAGGTGATCCTTTTATTCACTGTCTCACTTTCTTCCCAAAGCCATTGAAATGCCATTTTTCTTTGGCCATCATATTTTCATTTTTCTTCAAATCCTCCAAAGCATTTTTTAAAAATAAACCTTACTTTAAGAACAGTTTCAGGGGCATGTGAGTGGCTCAGTCAGTTAAGCACCAACCTCAGCTCAGGTCATGATCTGGTAGTTTGTGAGTTTGAGCCCCACATCAGGTTCTCTGCTGACAGCTCAAAGCCTAGAGCCTGTTTCAGTTTCTCTCTGTCTCTCTCTCTCTGTCTCTCTCTCTCTCTGAGCCTCTTCCACTCATGCTTTGTCTCTCTCTCTCTCTCCCCCCTCAGAAATATAGCACAAATTTTAAAAAATAAGAACAGCTTCAGATTTACAGAATCCGAAGCAGTTTGAGACATGCAAAAACAGAAAAGAGGATTTTTTTAAAAACCCATGTAAAACACAAAATACTCATAATTTTGGTTAAAATTTTTACTCTATAAAGACTAAAATATTCCTGTGTTTCTTTTTACTAGAAAAATAATTGATAGGGACACCTGGGTGGCTCAGTCAGTTAAGCGTCTGATTGTTGACTTCTGCTCAGGTCTTGATCTGTTTGTGAGTTGGATCCCCACCTCCGGCTCTGCACTGGCAGCGCAGAGCCTGCTTGGGATTCTGTCTCCACACCACCACCACCACCACCACCCTCATTTCCTGATGGCCTGCCTACGTGCATGTGCCCTCTCTTGTTCAAAATAAATAAAACTTAAGAAAAAAAGGAAAAGAATGGAGATAAAGCATCTTGATTCTTAGCCAGTCTCTGGGAATAGTTAAATAGCTAAACTGTTTCTTCTTTTTCTCCTTCTTCTTCTTCTTTCTTTTTGAAATATCATTGCTGGGGCATGTGGGTGGCTTAGTCAGTTAAGTGTTCAACTTTGGCTCCGATTCGTGGGTTCCAGCCCTGCATCAGGCTCTGTGCTGGCAGCTCAGAGCCCGGAGCCTGTTTCAGATTCTGTGTCTCCCTCTCTCTCTGCCCCTCCCCCACTCATGTTCTATCTCTCGCTGTCCCAAAAATAAACAAACTATTAAAAAAAAGCTTTTTAAGATATCATTGCTTTCATTTATGAGACAGAAAAATGGCATAAAGCTAAGCTGCTAGAATTTTCAGCATTTTTAAATTTAATATCACATTTTAAATAGCAACAAATAAATTAAAATGTAACTGATGAAATTTTTTTTTAAATGTTAACTTTTGTGAGAAAAGAGCCCATTATTCACCAGTCATATCTTTATTAGATGTTCCTATAGGATCTTACTGCAATATAGAGGTTTTTGGAGCTGGCCACTCTGTATAGTTTACATTTCTTAGAACTATTAGGGACTGACTCCTTAAAGAAATATCTTAAGACTTAAGGAACCCACTTGAGACATCGAGGCAACCTTGAGAAGACTGATAAAGTGGAGACTATACATGAACCATGGAAAGATCAAAAGGTGTAAAGGTTTTAAGTTTGTCTGATTGTGGGTTGTGGACTTCAATGGCAGATGGAATCGATCTCTTGGTTACTACAGTATTTGCTTCCCAGTAATGAGGTTCAATTCCTAAGAAATCCCTTATCAAGAGAATTCATGTTTGAGAAATTTGTAACAAAATAGAAATGGAGCAATAGGTTGGAAGTGACCCGTGTGAATGTTTTTATGAATAGTCCTTCTATTCTTGAAAGAAGGTCATTAAGATGGGCAAAGCATAGAGGATTTTCAGAACAGTAAGACTACTCATATATGATACTATAAGTAGTAAATAAATATTACTATTTCTGTGTCCAAAACCCATAGAATGTACAAAACCAAGAAGGAACACTAATATAAACTATGCACATTGGGTGGTAAACTATGGACAATGTTAAGTTCATCAATTGTAAAAAAAAATGTTCTACTTGGGGAAGGGGGTTAGTATGGGGAGGCTATTCACGTGTGAGTACCAGAGGGTATATGGAAATCTCTGTATCTTCTCGGTTATGCTATGAACCTAAAACTACTCTAAAATACAGTCCATTTTTTAAATCTCCTAAAATCAAAAAAATATGAGTAATACTACATAAAGCTTAAATTAGCAATAGTAAGTATTGTATTACCAATTTCCATGTACTATTCCTCACTGAAAACTTTTTTGCTTACTTTTCTTGAAGAGTCAGTGTGACGTTTATAATTTCGTTTTGTTTTGCTGTAGAAATTTGCACAATAATATGGATTATGACTCATAGTTCCTACATCCTGCTTCTGGGAAATTGCCTCATTCCGAAAGGCCCAGAATAACCTGGCCATTTTGGATAATGTCTGTTCAACCTATTTGTTGCATATCTCTCAGTTCCCTCCGCAACAATGTAGATTTAGCTCTATTCATAATAAATAAATAACCTCTTGCCAAAACATCAAACGCAATTCTCCTCCCCCTTTCCCGACACACCATTCAGCAACTCTCTCCTCTGATGCCCCCTGTGCAATTCTGGGGTCTGCCTGCATCAGCCTTGAGTTCTTCTAGAGCCTTAGGAAACAAATATCTACTCCTCTACCATTTACTTTTACCAACTTTCTACAACCGTTTCCTAGTTTACTCATTTTCTAAGTATTCCCAACAAGAGCTTATTAGCTTCCTGCCTATCTTCCTACATTCCTGCTTTTCCTGGCTGTGTTCCTGCCTTTCTAAATAATATAGTCTAAACGCCATCATGTGGGCCAAGCAAGGCAGGCATCTGTGTTGAGGGTAGGGTGTAGTCAGGGTCAAGTGCAGGTGCTGGAGCCTCAGTGAGATGGCAAGGGCTCCTATACAAGTGGGGGGGAGGGGATGGGGAGGCAGTGGTAACAATATAGCCTGATGTGCAGCACTGGAGCTGAGTGGGGTAAGGAGAAAGTCTATGTGGTGGGAAGAAGGCAACAGCAACCCAGAGTTGAGTATAAGAGCCTGAGAAGGACAGCAGCTGCTTGGGGCAGGAGTGGGAAAAAGTGATGGCTATAGGAGACTGATGACATACAAGGAGAGTTTTCTAATTACCCAATTTGTAGGGCGCCTAGGTGGCTCAGTCGTTTAAGCATCTGGACTTCAGCTCAGCTCATGATCTCACAGTTTGTGAGTTCGAGCCCCACATTGGGCTCTGTGCTGACAGCTCAGAGCCTGAAGCCTGCTTTGGATTCTGTGTCTCCCTCTCTCTCTGCCCCACCCCTGCTCACACTGTCTCTGTCTCTCTCAAAAATAAACATTAAAAAAAATTTTTTTAATAATTACTCAATTTGTTAAGGATGATTGGAACCAAGTTTCTTGTTGGAGGGAATTACAAATGTGGTATTGGACTGAAATCGAAAGTAGTAGTTCATTTATTAGTTCACGAATATTGAACTCATAGGTCTCAATACAGAGATGTGGGAATATAGATATAAGTATTGTTTAGCAATGAGAAGACCTGATCATCAGATCTTGGTTTTTAAATACTATTCTTCTTAAAAGGAACCAATGCTCCTTGGAGAAATGTTGGATTCCAGCGTTGAGGCAGGGCAAGTACAAGACTGGTCTGGAAAATCACATTAGGCTCAAAAATAAGGATGAGCTCAAAGAATAATGGGTACATATGAAAAAGAAACAGGATCCAGCTTTAAGGGTATCTTGCTGGCTAAATCTAAAACATTTCAGAATCAAAATAAATCATGATATTAGTAGGTTATTATCCACTGAATACAATAGAAACCTATGATATAAACAAACAAAAACAGGAAGAAGAAAAAACTATTCCTCACAATATAATGCCAACTGGTAAATGTAGAAGTAATGATAGAATTAGAAAATCACTATATAACAATTATTATAGTAACAATTGAGCAAAAAAACATCAAGGGATGCTTAAAGCAGTGGATAACATTTTGGCGAGAAATAGAATAGTTCATAATTTCAAAGTACCTCTTCACAAAATTCTTATTAATTACAAGGAGAAAAAACAACAACTGTATAGTAGAGAAGCCTGGCAAACAACAGCAAGTGATCAAAGATAACATTACTAGTAATGGGTCAAATCAAAATCATGTACCACCTGATGGGATGAAATGAGAACACAGCAGCATTTCTGTGATATTCCTGCTCACACACAATACTCCCCGCCAAATGCATAATCTGAATCTAATCAGAAGGAAACACCAGACAAACCTAATTAAAGGGGCATTCTGCAAAATAATTGTTCTGTAATCTTCCAAAGTGTCAAGTCATTCTGGTCAAAGAAAGACTAGGAAACCGTCCCAGACTGGAGGTGATTAAAGAGACATGACACTGGGTGTTATGTGGAAACTAATTTGACAATAAACTATTTGTAAAAAAAAAAAAAAAATGTAAAGCAACTCTGAAAAAATAAATAAATAAACAGACATGACAGTAAATACAAGATAAGATCTCAGATTGAATTCTTTGGTTTGCAGGATATCATTAGGATAGTTGGTAAAACCTGAAGAGGGTCCAATGATTACATAGTAGTAGTAATGAATAAATTGCTTGTTAGTTTCCTGATTTTGATGGTTCTATTATAGCTATGTGACAGAATGTTCTAGTAGGTAGCAAGTACATGCTAGTGTATTCCAATGTAGTGATGCTAGGTCTGCATCTTACAAATAAATCAGGGGGAAAAATATTCTTGCAAGATTTCTGTAAGTTCAGAATGATTTCAGAATAAAAAGGGGAAATGTGAAATAGAATATGCTGGCTGGGGATCGTTGGCTGAAAGCAAAGAAACTGACTGGTGACCAACTTGAAAACTAAAGAAATGTATTTACAGGCAGGAGACTGGATAAGCTTAAGGAAGACTCGAATAAAAACACAGCCTCAGAGAAGATAAGCAGAAGCAGCACTGAGAAGTCTGGTTTAACCCTATCCCGAGGCTGGAGCTCTTTGGAGCCTCCTCTTAGAATCTCCACCTTGAACACCCATGGCTGTTGGCCCAAGTTTAGGTCTGGCAGAATCAGTAGTTCCATTTTTCCAGTTGCTTCTTTGGGTTCTTACTTTCCCTTGGTTTGCTCTCTTGTCAGTTCTTCCATACTTTCAAGAAGATTTGTTTTTAACGGGAGAATTTGTCCAAATAATCTGGATTATCCTATTTCCATAAAGAGAAATCCCTGCTTTATTCTCTTCATACCCCATACGACTTCCTTTAAAGCCTATATATTTCTTTACTTTCTGTCTCCCTGCACTAGATTGGAAATTGAGATGATAAGACTTGTATGCCTTGGTCACCATTATATTCCACCCCAAGGAAAAAACAAGCATGGCCACAAAGAACCTTTGCTACCAGAGGTCTGACAAATGATTGACCTAAGCACATACTTTTCAAATTAGACTAAGACAATAAGAGCACACCCATTCTTCTATAGGTCATTCTTGAAATGATTTTCAAGTTCTGGCTCTCCTGAGCTCCAGCTGCTCCCTCTCAGATACACACCTTACCTCTTCCTCCTCCATCAAGTACATGCTGAGAATGGCTTCTTCATTTGGAAAATTGCTGCTTTTCTTTTCATAACCTGCTCAAATGTTACCTGCTGTGTAAATCTTTCCTTTAATCCCTATGCAGAGCCCTATAGCCCCTTCTACCTATACCTACCATAGAGAACCTTACCATATCGTACTGAAATTCTTTGGTTATTTCTCTGGTCTTCTCACTATAATGTTCATGTTCATCACTGTATCCCCAATACCTAGCACAGTGCCTAGAACATATTAAGAGACCTTTATGTTGACAACACCCTAGGACATCAGAGCCAATTAGTGCTCTCTGGTCAAGTTTCTCTCAACTACCTATTACTGACTCTCAATACCCATGAATTCAATAGAAACTAATTTTAAATATTAAAAATTAAAATATCTGGTTAGCTTTGGGATATTTAATTCATTCATTTGACATTGTGACCCAAAGATCTGCATTTTGAACAAACATCTCTGGTGATTCTGGGACTAATTTTGAGAAATACTCGTCTAGACCATTTTAAACTTTCAGCCCACTCCTCATCCACTCCAGTCTTGGCTAGTCCTCTTTAGTTATTCAGTCCCTATAAAACAAGGTAGACATCCCATACAGTTCTGCTTTGCTGCTTCAGCATTTTGATGCAGATTGCCACTTTCTTAGATGGATTTCCACAGAGACTTTGAGGTCTAAATTGTTTTTGTTGAACTCTAGAAGGTTATGGGATTTTTATGTCCTGCATAAAACTCAACTCATACTCATTTTGACTTTTAGTTCCCATACTTTACGGTTTCTAATCCCAATCCCAAATCAGCTGAGACCTCTAGCTCTATCCCTATTCATGTAATTTTCCATAATAAAACCACAGGACTTCCTGGACATTGAAAGCCACGGTCTGCCCAGGGCTCCCAAAGACCTTTTCTACCTAAGTTTTTCCTCACATCCACAGACCTTCCTAAAATGCTGTGTGGTAAGAAGCAAAATGAACGCAAGTTTTGAAGAAAAAAAATCACTTCTTTTTTAGTTATAATATTGACATTTTTGTTTCAATTGATGCTGGTTTAAGGGGCTGAAATATCTGAGTTTTCCAGCTTCATTAACCATTATCCCATTAAATGTCATATCAAGTGAAGAGCAATCCCAAGGCTCTTCTGCTTCCTGGGCTGTGGCATGTTTTATCATTATCCCCCTTGATGAATCCCACTAAATTTGTTTTCTTATCTGGTTCCCCCAGGAACACAAATATGTTAGATCTAGCCTGTTTATCTAATATCAAGATGGTCCCAGCATAATGGCACTCCAAAGACTTATTTTCAGGCTTCAGTGAATGTCAGTAAGTGATGTGATCAGATCTGTATTATCATGTCCAGCATGTAGAACATTAAAGAAACCCTGATTATTATCCTACGATGTTTAAAGAGCTTTCAACATGAAAAAAAAATTGGATTGTTTCCAGGAGTAACAAACTTAAATGTCAACAGGAGCCTGGAGAATAATATAAATGTGTGATCTAGTAGATATAAGAAAATAGGGCTTGGTAGAAATTGTGAGAAAAGGAGAAGAGATTTCACCAAAAGGTATTCAAATTGAAAAAATAAAATTGCTGGAAGTCCCTAAAATATAAAATCTGTTAACCTGCCACTTTCATCTATATTCTTAAAAGGGTATATTTGATCCACCCATAGTTTTTTTTTTCTTTTCAACTAGATATTTTAGTTAGGTTCTATGTTAAGCTACTATAAGAAAAAACCTGAAAATTCAGTGGGTTAAAGAAGACAGAAGTTTATTTCTCCAAGAGACCAGAAGTAGGTAGACAGTCCGGGTCATTGGGCAGCTCTGCTCCATGAGCATTCTCCAGTATCCAAGGTGGTAGAGCAGTTCAGCCGTCCTACACATATGCTTACAGCTGTGTGTCAAAGTGTCTGTTCCAGCTGCCACTACTTCTCAAGAGGCAAGAGAAAGAGGGAAAGTAGATTCATTTTAAGAACATGCCCCAAAAGTTGTACAAATCACTTCCACTCAATTACACCATCTCTCCTGGGGCACCCACGATCACTGCTAAACCCAATAGAGGGAGTTTTAATACTAAAAGACAGCAGAGGGTAAGAAATACTGGGAGGTAGCAACAGTTTCTGTCATGCTAGGCTTTCAGGTAAAGCCAAGCCAGGTTTCATAAACCTAAATCTTACCCTGCTTTTTAAAAATGTGTTTATTGGTACATCAATTCTGAACCAATCAGCTTTTAATATTTGGCATTTAACTCTACATGCACTTCACTCTATGTGACTCAAGGAAACTACTCACATATTCGTTTGAGTAGTACAGTTGTAGAAAAGCAAGAATAGGGGCGCCTGGGTGGCTTAGTCGGTTAAGCATCCGACTTTCGCTTGGGTCATGATCTCACAGTTCGTGGGTTCGAGCCCCGTGTCGGGCTCTGTGCTGACTGCCAGCTCAGAGCCTGGAGCCTGTTTCAGTCTGTGACTCCCTCTCTCTCTGACCCTCCCCTGCTCACGCTGTCTCTCTCCCTCTCTCTCCTAGAAATAAATTAAAAAAAAAAAAACATTAAAAAAAAAAGAAAAGAAAAAAAGAAAAGCAAGAATAACGTAGAGAAGACTGGACAGTATTCAGCCTTAAGAGCCTCACTTAACAGGTGTAATGAAAACAATCAACTACAACTATTACTAGAATTACATACTATGACAATCACTTCAAAGGAAAAAAAGGTAAAAACTAGTCCAATTCAGGCCAAATGCAAAAGGCAAAAGATCTTATTCTTTATTATTTAAGCATCTACTTATTGTTACTATCATTGACCCATCTTATTCCAAAAAAGTAATGATGGAAACACAATAAGGATACATAAATACAGAAGGTAACAAATGAGACCTAAGGAAGAAACTTTTTAAAAACAAACAAAGGTAAGGGTATAAAATGGGTCTAGGAAGAAGCTGGCACTGCTTTGATAAGTGACTTTTAGCAGGTGGCAGCTTAGGCCATCAAAAAGACTGATTAGCTGCAAAACTCACAGCATTACTAAGGTTATTTTCATTCAATTTCTATTCCCTCAACTTAGTTCTCTGCATGTGTCTTGCATTTTCATGGTACATGACTATCCACGCTGTTGCTTCTGCCTACATACCATCTGCTCTACCTACTCCTTAGCACAGTCTCCCCTTGCCCAGGCCAGGCAGTCACTGCCTTTGGAGGTCTTCCCAGATTTTCCCCAGCAGAGTTAGTCATTCTCTTTCTTACTCTCACGGTTACGCTTACATTATAGCACTCATAATCTAAGCTTATGCTGAATTCCATTTATTTTGTGACAGTATCTCCTTCAAAAGGTGCATATTAATTAAACATGCTCAATAAATGTTGCTGAATCTGTAAGAAAAAGTTTGCATTTCTAACTGCCCACTCTACTGAAAAATGCCCCTCACTGTCCATTCGACCTCACCATTGCTCAAGCTCCCCATACTGCACAAGGAGCCATGCATAAAGATGTTCTCTGCAACATTACTTACAACTGTGAAAAACTAACAACCACCCCATTTGTCTATCAGTGACAAGATATAAACTATTTAATTCATATGCTAGAATATGATATAACGATTAAAATGAATAAATCAAAGCACATTTTTAGTCAAGAAGTATAAATCTCAAAACTCATTAAATGACAAAAATCAGGTTTATGAACAATATGTACAGTATATCATTTATGTAAATTACATGGATCTTTTCACTAAAAATCTAGGTAAATTTTTTAAAGGAAAATAAATTTAGAAAATAATAAGGACCCTTCCCTCAACCCCACTTTCCTCCAGCTTCTGTGCTCTTTATTTAAGATTTCATTTTTAAGTAATCTCTACACCCAACATGAGGCTGAAACTTACATACCTGATATCAAGAGTTACATGCTCTACCTACTGAGCCAGTCAGGTGTCCCTGTGCTGTCTTTGTATGGCTTATTCTGATACGAAGCTTAAGAACTGTGAACAAATTTCCATAAGCAGGAAGACAAGAGCCCAGAAAGCTCTGTCCCATACAGTTCTCAAATTTCTATCACATGGGGAAGTTCAAACCCTACGTCTAGACACCCCTGAAGAATCTCTAAGTCTTTGACATGTTAGTGATGAAAAAAAGAAAAACTGAGAATGATGTTAATATAATTTAGTTCCAAGAAACTACTTACAGTACGCAGAGAAAATAGAATTTTAATGTATCGATTTAAAACCCTTAGCAGTTAACTATGTATTCATCCATTTGAGAGTGGAAATGAATCCACACTGCAGAAAGGAAGACTAGAAAATCTCTACCCTTAAGAGAGAGGGCTCAATGCTTCCTCTTCTTTAGGGAAGAACATTATAGTCAACCCACTTTACCAAATTTCCAGAGTCTAGGGAATAATATGTTGGAAAGAGTAGTCAATGGGAAATCAGGAGATCTGGGCTTGTGATTATTCTCCATTTGCTTCCACCCCCCAGATCCATTCTCTGCCCTACTCCATGTTCTGAGACACTGGGCTCTCTGGGTTATTTCACTCAGGCTTCCAGTTGGGTTTGCCCAATGGGAGGCACTGACAGGAGAGGAGAGTAAGGAAAGCAAGAAATTAGGGAATTTCTCCCTCTTTTCCTTCCTGCATTGGTGCTACAGTTCTGGAAGTGGCTGTGTCCCTCTACAGCCACCAGGTGTCAGGTAACAAACTCCCCAGGCTCTTGCTCTCAGAGAACTTAAGGCCTCCGGGAGACAATGGCTTCCTGCTGTCACTAGTTTCTAGGTACCTGCCATGTGGGTTTCCTTGTTTGCCCACACCTCTATAGAAAGTGACCTCATGAAAGTCCCTTCAGTTGAATCATCAGATACTGGGAACCTGATGGGGTGTGCCCCTAACAAGCTGAAGGAGCCCAAACAAACCACTTCTCCATGGACCTCAATATACTATTAAGTAAGGAAAGAATAGATGACCTTCAAAAGTCTCACCCACCTTGAAGATTCTGCAATCCACTTGAGCCTGAGACAGGGTGAAATCCTATCTCAAGTGAATTTTTGCAGCATATCTGTTTCAAGACGCTCCTTTTAAGAGAAAGCTACAGATGTTCACCTTCCCATTTTCATTTCATCTGAAGGAAATGTTTCAGCAGAATGAACCTGAGATGACAGCTGGTTGGGCCAAACATTTTCTTCAATTTCATTTCTCTCCCCTGCTCTGAGTCTTTGCAGAGAGATGCAGAGTGCTCAGCACTACTTAGATTATACTCATTGTCAAGGACAACCCAGAGCACCACAGCCGCCAACAAGTTTTGGAGGCCCCAAACCCATTGCAAGTCAGTCCCAAACTGATTTTCCTTTCCCGACCCTCTTTGCTCTCTACTTCTTTTCCCTCTTTTCCAAACTCACTTCCTACTTCCTCTTTCATCTATTACTACATATTGCCTCCTGTCCTTTGGGTGCCACTTCCCAAGACTATTAGGGGTACAAGAAATACAGAGGTCTTGGTCCCACAAGTCTCAATGGTTTATTCAAAGACCGGATCAGCAGCAAGACTGATCAGCAGCTTCTGAGCCTAATGCCAAGAAACCCCTGCCTCTGCAGGCTATCAGTACCTCTACTGGAAAAAAACACCTCACAAAGCAGTCCATCTGTAACAGATGAGCAGCTGGCACAAAGGCTATCTGGGGTTCTTCCAGCTAGGCACAAGGTAGAGATTGCCTGCCAGAACTGCTGATATGATCTGAATGTTTGCTTAATTTCTATTTGAGCACTCATTCCAGGGCTGGCAGGAAACCTAATTTTAGTCTGTTTTGGCATCCTTCATCCCTGTATCTACAGAGGCTACTTCTGGGTCACCAGGCACTAGGGGACCTTCTGGTCATCAAGTCATATTGCATAGCATGGCATCTTTAGATCTGCGTGAGGCTCCTTGTTGCCTCTTCTAGGCTGTTCCTGAGACCTCGGATCACCACATAGGCATCCCTTTCTTGGCACACTTCCAGGAAGAGAGGGCCACGTTCCTTCTTCAAGGATCCACAGACTCCTCTGCTCTCATCCACTCTGAACAGGAATGACGGTCTTCAAATGGGAGAAAATCTTTCTCCTTCCTGTTTCTGATCAAGACACATTACCCAGGCCCTGAATCCTCTCTTTGGGACTTAGACTTTTAAAGGCAAAAGTCAGAATTTCTGCTTTCAGCCACCTGCTCCTCCTAAGTTCAATGAGCACAGCACTAGCCCCTTGCTTGAATAGGGGAAGGAAAGAGGAAAAGGCAGAGAGAAATAAGAACACAGATTATACACACAAAGCTTCAGAGTAACACCACTCTTATCACAGGTGATATATCATAAAGGCGGCTGCTGCTGAAGTTGCTGGGGCATAAGGAGCTCAGGTGCACCTGGGTGCCTCACCCCAGGAAAGTGGTAGAACTGGAGCTGACGGACCTGGGAGCTTAGGACATGCTGGCTGGACCAGGCTGGACGTAGTGGCAGGGCAGGCATAAGGGAACGGAACTCCCTTACTGTCATTGGTAATGGGTCAGTCAGATGCAGAGTTGCCAGATAGACCAAATAAAAAACAAGATGCCCAGTTAAATTTGAAATTTAGATAATTTTTTGTCCAAGTTTATCCCAAACACTACATGGCCTGACATATACATATAACTAGACATCCTAGATTTTATTTGTATCTAGTCTAATAGCTATGATCTTCTTTTTGTAGGATTCATAACATGAATCTATCTCAGAGATTTGAAGGCCTCTGGTGCAGCACATAGCAGAGTTCTGTCCTTGCTGCTTATGGACTAAGTCTGCTCAGGTGAAGGCAGGCTGGGTGGCTGGTTCACATATAAGATGCAGCCTGGCTCCCTGGTTCTCAATGCTCACTTCTCTTCCGAGCTCCTAAACCTACCAGGCAAATCCAAAACTCAGGCAAAGAAATAGCTTGGCAACTTGAACATCAGCTCTGAAGGTAATAACAACTCCTTTTTTACATTTGTATTCCATGGTGAACTCCCCTCTTCTACTTTTACCTTTTTTACCTTTATTTCCTCTTTGGCTTCAATGCTCTGAGAATTCCCTGAACTGGTAGAAATCTTTCTAACTGTGGACCCAGCATGGTGGCCATCATGAAACTAAAGGAGAAGCTGTCCCTGTGCTCAGTTCACAAACAGACAAAACTTTCCTTTTCACTACACCCATACACACACACACACACATATGTACATATACATACATATACATGCATGTATTTATGTGCATGTCTGTGTGTGTATATATATATAAAATTGTCAAGTTAAGTAACATACAGGATATAGAGTGTACTCTTGGCTTCAGAAGTAGATTCCTGTGATTCATCACTTACATTCAACACCCAGTGCTCATCTCAACAAATGCTCTCCTCAAAGCCCATCACCCATTTTTCCCACCCTCACAACCCTATCAATCCTCCATTTGTTTTCTGCATTTTAGAGTCTCTCATGGCTGCCTCCCTATTTGTAATTATTTTTTCTCTTTCCCTTCCCCCATGGTCTTCTGTTAAGTTTCTCAAATTCCATATATGAGTGAAAACATGATATCTGTCTTTCTCTGACTGACTTATTTCATTTAGCATAATACCCTCCAGTTCCATCCACGTTGTTACAAATGGCAAGATTTCATTATTTTTCATTACCAACTAGTATTCCATTGTATACATACACCACGTCTTTATCCATTCACAGTTGATAGACATTTAGGCTCTTTCCATAATTTGGCTATTAGTGATAGCACTGCTATAAACATGGGGGTACCCCTGTGAATCAGCACTCCTGTATCCTTGGATAAATTCCTAATAGTGCTATTGCTGGATCATGGGGTAGTTCTATTTTTAATTTTTTGAGGAACCTCCACACTGTTTTCCAGAGTGGCTACACCAGTTTGCATTTCCACTTCCTGTGCAATGCAGTGCAAGAGGGTTCCTTCTTCCCCACATTCTGGCCAACATCTGCTGTTTTCCTGAGTTGTTAATTTTAGCCACTCTGATCTGTCACTACACCCAGATTGGAAGCAAGGAGATGATCTTTCAAACCATCATAATCATCCATACATGGATTGTGTATTGTTCTAAGACATTTACAAAAGTATCCATGTATCTGTCCACCTCTTCACAAGTTCTACCGACATTTAGTACTGATCACCTTATTTTGCTAATAAAGCAAAATCAAGCCCCACCTCATGGCAAGGTACTGATGTTGGAACCAGGTCGCAGAGTCCCACTTAGTGACAAGCAAAGACATAATAATTATGGTGGGTTTTGAAGCACTCCAGTCTTTCTGCACCAGGCTGTACATCCTCACTGAACATAAAAACCCTGATGTTTGCCTTCTGTGTTAAACGGCATTATCAAGGTGCTCTTTAATTCATAATGTTTTGAATAGAGAACATTTTAAAATACTTTTTGTCCCTTCCATTCTCTTCACTTCATATGGTTCCTTCCATTCCTTGTCTTAGGATTTTGCCACTATCTGTAAAGCCAAATCACATTCTTATGATTTTCCAGGATGGTCTCAAGGACTCTGTTCTCAATGGCTGGTAAAATAATTCATTCTTATACCTGTTGACCATGTGTCAACATCAAATCTATGCTAGGTGTTTCCTATCATATAAGCATTTTATAATGCATATAGGACAGAAACTCATATGTGCAAGATACTGAACAAAGACAGTTAACACTTCAGAGAACAAAATTTAAAACACATTATCATACTAAAAATTAAAAAGGCAATAAATGCTCGTTGAAGTTTAGGTTCGGTTTTATAAGTTCAGATAACTGCTAAGTTGATAACCTTGCTACAGATGAAAGAAGGAAACATGATTTTTCTTCTCCCTGGAGAGGAAAATGCATTATCTTCTCTTCACAGCTTTCAGGCACCTGACACCTCAAGCTGGCCTTGGGCCAGCGAGTGACTCACTTACTCAGTTACTGCCACCATAACAAAAGGATCTTTTATTCCATCAGTTGCAAGTTTTTGCAAGATGTTAGAAGCACAGTTTAGAAATATCAGTGGGCACCACTCTCTCAGTCAGGTCCTGGGACACCCTCTCAGCGTCAGGTGGCTCACACTTGGTCTTCTCAGAGAGTCTGGGGAAGAGGCAGTGTGAAGAGCTGAAGGCTCCAAGGCTCCTAAGCCAAGCTAAGAACAACTACCCAGGTAATGGCTTTGGCTCGGCTGGAACATTCATCCAGGCAGGAGGGAGTGTAGAGAGATAGCACAGGGGAGCTCAGTGGCATAAATCTTACTTAGGCAGCAATTTGAATTATGCAGTTTCAGTCAAATTATTCAGCATTTCTGGGCCTCCCTTCTTCCCCCTCAGGTGATAACAAAGATCCTGAACCACCATCTCTTAGCTGTTTTGAGGGATAAGTAACATAATCAAAGGATGTTCAGGAAGACATAAAATGACAGCCTTAAACTATTCAGCCTTCATTTTCCCTGCCACTATGTCCCTAAGACCACATCAAATCCAGATAACACACTTATTCTAGAAGACTTTATTCCCCTCAAAATTCCTGGGAAAAGATGAAGTTCAGGTGAAAGAGGAGCTGAAGCATTTAGGATATATATTGATATGATACGTAGATATGGGTTTTTGTTTTGCTTTCTTTTTATTTTAGTTTCTTATTGATAGGACCTTAAACTAGGTGATTTTTTTTCACCTTCCTTGTCTCCATTTCAATATCTGTAACATAATGAAATTTCCACTTAAACGCTCGATGAGCTTCTTAAGGCTAACTGCTGAACCAAGGTCCCCAAAAGAGCCCATATCAATGGCATCAATAACTTCATGCTACCATGGCTAATCCAGACACTTGGGGTCTGTCTCCCTTGACTCTGCTCTCTTATACCCCACAACCAGTCCATTTACAAATCCTGTTGGCTCTACCCCCAAAACATCCACAATATCCAACCATGCCTCCCACTCTCATGAAATTCCTCTGTAATAACTGGAAGTCATTATCCTCTATTACCTCTCCCTAAAGAACTGAATCATCTCTAATCGCTCTTCCCACTTTTCTCTGGCTCATCCCCCTTTTCCCAGTATTTTCCTAAACCCTCTGTATCTTTGCCTGAAGATCCTGATGGTAAAGTATGAGACAAAGGCTTCTGTGTCCCAGAGAGTAGAAGGAACAGGCATTGAAATAAGAAAGGAGGTAGAGTCAATAAAAGAAAAGTGTAACTCAATCAGTTGGTGCTTTGTCCTCAGGGTAAATTCTAAGGGGCACCATGAATATATCTCAGAGCCATGCACCTTCAAGAAGGGAGAAAGCATTGGCTTCTGTCTCCCAGTGATCAATGGATGCTCCAAGGGCCTGCTGTCTACCCAGCGACCTGCCAAACTGGGTAGTACATGTGTGAGTCTGAGGGGACATCCTGTACAACAGGTTTAGAGGAGCCCAGGGCAGGACACTAGGTATGTGGCACAAGCCTGCAGTGAGGCTTGGTTGGGAGCAGCCCCAGCATGGGTGATGGGGACCTTGCAGATGCAGGTTGGGCTCTAGGCTGGGCCCCACCTGTGCACAGGGTGGGCCCCGCAAGTGAATGCAGCAGCAAGGATGGATTTGGAGAAAGAGAACTTTGCACTGTCCTCTTCCACCTCCAATGCAGAATTTGATGCTGTGGTTGGGTATTTACAGGACTTTATCATGGACAATGAATTCCAGTTATTACAGAGGAATTTCATGGTCAAGTACTACCAGGAGTTTGAAGATACAGAGGAGAATAAATTCACCTACATGCCTGTTTTTAACAAACATATGTCTTGCTAGAAAAGTATATTGAAGAATAGCTGTTGGAGCAGATTCCTGGATTTACCATGGTGGCTTTCCCAACAACTTTAAAGCACCATAAAGATAAAGTGGTTGGTGACACAGTTGGCATGCTGCTCATGTTTACAGATTTTCTGGCTTTTAAAGAAATGTTTCTGGACTAAGAGCAGAAAAAGAAAACCAGGGATTGGATCTAAGCAGTGATTTAGTGGTGACTTTATTATACAAATCATCTTCTCTTCCAGCATCCCAGAATGACCTGTGGCCCTGGGTACCACCACCAGGCAATGGGACCTTTCTGAATATTGCCGGCCCAATAGACTGGAAGAGACTTTGGTTAATGTGACAGAATACATCTTGGAAAGACTGACTCTGTTCCTCAACTCTTCATTAATTTTAAATATCCTCCTGGGACCCTGAAGCACCTTCTTGTGTTCAGTAATCCTAGCACTCCTCCCCAAGTAGACCCCTCTCTCAGGTCTCTGAGTCAGGCTCCTCTGGAGCAAGCCCAAAGCCAGCATTCCACCCTGGTCCCTCCCCTAGCATACATGTTGGTAGGTCAACAGCATTTGGAAGAACCCACCATCTCCAGCCCTCTTTGGCTCAGCAGGTAACACGTGTCCACCAGGGCTTTTGGGTGCTCACAGCTTTCTGTATGCATCAGTTTCGATCCTCAAAGGGGATTTTGCCTGTTTGGGAACATTTCTCTAGGGTGTTACTCAAACCAGCTGAATTTCCTCAAGCAGCTCCCTTTCCAGCAAGTCTTGGCTGTAAGAATCAACTCAAAGAGATGTTCCTTATCTGAAGCTACATGTGAAAACCAGTTCCTTGTCTCATACTTGCCAGTCCTTGCATCACTGTCTTCTGCTAGGCCTGATGTAGTCTGTTTCTAGAATTCTTTTTTAAGCATGTTTTGAAAAATATTTTTATAGATGAATCCTCAGGCTAACCTAGTGGATATAATCTTGGAACTTCCATGACTACCCACTTAAAGATCAAGTTATTATATGTTGTGTGCTTTCTGGCTGTTAGTGCTATGGAAGCAAAAATGTTTTCTATGTTGGAATTCCTATTTCACTGGGTACCAGTGAGTATGTGCTTATGATAGAAGCATAATGGGTCTCTCTTATGGCATGTTAAGTGTACACGTTTGCGAAAATCCTTTCTGTATAATCAGTTTATGTTTTCTTTTGTAGTAAAAGGCTCTGTAGTTCCTTCCTCCTATCAAAATGTCCCTACCAAGTGGCCCCAGTGTTCCACTGGGCTAGCTTAGCAAAAGTAGGAAATAGCAAGCAGCTTTACTGGTCATCAGTGCTTTGACTTAGCACAATGTTTCATAGAAATTACTGACCAGAAAACACGGATGTCACATCTCTAGAAGGAAAAAACATAGTATTTCAATTCTCAATGTGTACCTTCTATATTTTTTTTAGGTAAAAATAAGACCCTATACTGACTCCAGTTGGCTGTTCTGGTTTTAAAGTATGAGCTCTAGAATATATGTATTTCTGTACTGATATGTGGCGTTTATTAAATACTTTTGTACTATGAGTAAACTTTAAAAAAAGAAAAAGATAAATACCATATGGTCTCACTCATACGTAGAATTTAAGAAACAAAATAATAATAAAAAGAGAGTGACAAACCAAGAAACAGACACTTAACTATAAAGAACTGATAGTTACCAGAGGGGAGATGAGTGAGGAATGGGTGAAATAGGTGAAGGGGATTAAGCACACTTCTCATGATGATCACTGAGTAACGCTTAGAATTGTTGAATAACTATATTGTACACCTGGAACTAATAGAACATTGTATGCTAACAATATTGGAAATAAAATTAAAAACTTAATAAAAATAAAATAATTTATATTTCAATTTAAAAAAAGAAATGCAAAAGCTACTCACTGGGGAAAGAGTAGTCATTTCTGGAACTACTGGATATCCACATGAAAAAGAATGAAGTTGGACCCCTACATCACACCATAAATTAAAAATTATCTCAAAATGGGTTATTGACCTAAATTTAAGAGCTAAAGCTAAAAAATCTCTTGGAAGAAAACAGAAATAAATCTTTATGACCTAGGATTAAGCACTTGTTTTTTAGATATAGTACCAAAAGCACTAGCAACAGAAGAAAAATAAATTGGACTTCATCAAAATTAGAGACTTTTGTGTTTCAAAGAGTATCATCAACATTGACATTGGTACGATCTATAGAGCTTATTCTGAGAGAAGGCAACCAACAGAATGGGAGAAAATGTTTGTAAGTGAAATATCTGATAAGGAATTTGTATTCAGAATATATAAAAATTTTGAGATATCAATAATTTAAAAGTTATAATGGGGAAGGGCCTGCGTAGCTCAGTTAGTTGAGCATCTGACCCTTGATTTTGTCTCAGGTCATGATCTCACAATTCATGGGTTGAGCCCTGTGTCAGACTCTGTGCTGGCAGTGTGGAGCCTGCTTGGGATTCTTTCTCCCCCTTTCTTTGCTGTTCCCCACTCTCTCTGTCTGTGTCTCTCAAAATAAACTTTTAAAAAGTTATGATATTGTACTAAAGTTATATAAGATGTCACATATAACATATTTATAAAATGCACAAAAGACCTGAACTGACATTTCCCCAAAGAAGATACACAAATGGGTAACACGTGCATGGAAAATCTGTTCAGTATCATTAGTCATTTGTCATTAAGATTATCAAATCAAAACCACGGTGAGATATAATTTTAACACCCACTAGGATTGGTATAATTAAAAAATATATAGAGACAATAACTAACATTTCCAAGGATATTAAAAAAAAAAAAAAACAGAATCCTCATATACTGCTGGTGGAAAAGTTTAAGTGAGGTAACCACTTTGGAAAATGGCTTGTTTTGGAAAACATTTCCTCAAAATGCTAAGCATAGAGGTACCATATGACCCATCAACCTCAATCCTAGGTATATACCAAAGAATCATGAAAATACATATCTACACAAGAACTCATACACTAATTTTCATAGCAGCATTGTTCATGATTACAAAATATGTGGAAATGACCCAAGTGTCTTTCAGCAGATGAATGGATAAACAAAATGTGGTACACCCACACAAAGGAATGTTATCCAGCTATAAAAAGGAATAAAGTACTGATGAATGCCACAACATTGATAAGCCTTGAAAACATTTAGCCAAGTGCAAGAAACCAGACCCAAAGGCCACATTGTATAATTCCATTTACATAAAATGTTCAGAATAGGAAAGTTTACATAAACAGAAAGAAGATTAGCGGTAGCCCTAGGCTGGGAGAGGAATAAGAGATGGAAAGCAAGTGCTAATGAGTGAGGAGTTTCTTTTTGATTGACGAAAATATTCTAAAATTAAATAGTGGTGATGGTTTCACATCTCCGTGAATATACTAAAAATTACGGATTGTACACTTTAAAAGGATAAATATTATAACGTGAATTGTATCTCAATAAAACTAGTATTAAGAAAATAGTGATAATGTGAAATGCTTGCAAGAATGTAGAGAAATGATCTCTCGCTGATGAGAAAATACTAGTTATTCATGGAAGATAGATTGACAGTTTCTTTAAAAACTAATGTACACTTATCATACCATCCAGCAATCACATACCTAGGCATTTACTTCACAGAGTGAAAATTTATGTCCACACAAATATGTGTACAATGATTGTTCCTAGCAGTTTTATTTGTAATAACCAAATACTGGAAAGAGCCAAAAGGTCTGACAAAGAATAAATAGTTGAAAAAACTGATACATACCATGAAATACTAGTCAGCAATAAAAATGAATGAATTTTTGATACATACAACAACTTGGATGGATCTTAGTTTATCTTAATGCTGAGTGAAAAATGCCAGTTTCAAAAGTTCATATACCATATAATTCTAATTATAGAACATTCCTCAAATGACAAAATCATAGAGATGAAAAACAAATTAGTAATAGCCAGTGGTTGGGGATGGAGAGGCATTAGGAGAAAGGTGTGACTATGAAGAGGTAGCACCACGGAGAGCTTTGTGTGATGAGATCATTCTGTGTCTTGAGTGAGTTGGTGATCACATGAATCTACACATGTGATAAACTGATATAGGACTATACACACACACACACACACACACACACAGTACCAATGTCAATTACCTAATTACAATATTGTACGAAAGTTATATAAGATGTAGCCACTAGTAGAAAGTAGGTAAGGGTACATGGCATTGTTACCCCTCTGTACTATTCTTTGCAGCAACTTATGAATCTATGATCATTTCAAAATAAGAGGTTAAAAAATACCTAAAATTCCCAAAACACTTTCCTAGAGGCTTTTTAAAAACTACTTTATAAATGTTCCAGGAAAGGAAAAACTGATAAATTGGACTTTAGCAAATGAAAATCTTTGGCTCTGCAAAAGACCCTGTTAAGAGGACAAAAAGATGAGCTACAGACTGGAAAATAACATTTGCAAACATGATAGACTAATATCTATAATGCATAAAAAACTTTCAAAACTCAAAAGTAAAAAAAAAAATCCAATGAGAAAGTAAACAAAAAATATGTACATTTCATCAAAGAGGCTGTGTGTGTATATCATATATATATCATATATCATATATCATATATATGATGATCACATAAAAAGATGTTCAACAGCATTAGGGAAATGAAAATTAAAACCACAATGACATCATTATGCATGTATCAGAATGATTAAAATAAAAAATAGTAATAACATCAAATGCTGGCAAGGATGTGAAGAAACTGCATTACTCATTCATTGCCAATGGGAATAGAAAATGATATAGTCACTCTGGAAAACAGTTTAGCAATTTCCTTCCAAAATTAAAAATGAACTTACAATACAACTTAGAAATTGCACTCTTGAGTATATATCCCAACAGAAAACTTATTTTCATGCAGAAACTTGTACAATATTTTTTTTATAATACCTAAAAGCTTCTAAGTACCCAAATGCTCCTCAGTGGATAAATGGTTTAAGTAAACCAGGGTACATATATAGCATGGAATACTACTCAGCACTTAAAAGGAAAAAATATTGATACAGCAACTTAGATGAAAGTCAAGGAAATTATGCATGTAAAAATTCTCAAAAGGATACTGTATGATTACATTTACACATTTATGAAATAACATAACTGTAGTGATAGAGAACAGATGAGTGGTTGCCAGGGGTTAGGGATTCAGGGTAGAGGTGTGAGGGTAGCTATAAAGTGGTATCACAAGGGAGTCTTGTAGTGGTGACACAATCAAGAATCTTGATTATACTGGTGGTAATATGGAGATGTACCTGTGAAAAATTATACAGATATACACACCCACAAATATGCAAGCATGCACAAATGATACTTCTATAATTGCTGAAATCAGAATAAGTTCTATAGACTATACCAATGTCAGTCTCCAGGCACTGATACTGTATTACAGTTACACAATATTTTAACACAAGGGGAGACTAGTCAAGTGGTACACAGAACTTTCCTAGAAATTTCTTTCTACCTTCTTGTGAATAAATAATTATTTAAAAATAAAAAGTTTAAATAATTGAAATAAAGTTTTTTAAAAAGAAAACAACTCCTCTCCCCAACACCCATCTGTATCTTCTACTCTTCCTTCTCACATAAAAGAAATTGAAGAGCAACTTCTTCAAATTTTCAATATCAAACAACAGAGGTATGTTTTTCTTGGTTTATAGACTTCTGTTTAGATTAAATTATATATTAAATGAAAACATCTACAAATATAACAAGAGGGGAAAATTAGCCTATAAAATCTTCTGGCCCAAATTAAAATGTCTAAAACTTATATCAAAGAAAGCCAAGCATAACATAAAACTGTTAGACAAATTAAAGTTTCTAATAGTTTTTTAAAAGAGATATTACATGGCAAAAGACTGCTTCATTAGCTCTAATATTAGCTACATTTAAAATTCTGCATACCAGTTTTCAGTTTAACTTGAGCCAATTGTCCACAATTCAAATATGCATTCTCTGGATTTCAAAACTCTAAATGTAAAGACCATTTTCTCCCACTGGATACATACAGTGAGTTAAGACTTCAGAAAATTTTTCTTCTCACCTTACATCAAAGGAGTTAAGTATCTGCTTGGATTGAATTCCAACTTGGATAATTCAGGAAACTTTGATGATCTACAGAGTGCATTCTAGATAAAGTCTCGTAGAAAGCTGAGAAGGCAAAGCATGCTGAGAGCACAAGGAACCCTCCAGGAAGGGGTATTTGACTCAGACAAGAGAGCTAGTAAGGGAAGAACAGGAAAAGTGGAGCTGCAAAGTAAGTTAGGATGATGAAATAGGAATAAAGACCTTTTAGTCTCTGAGTGAATTATAAACATAAATACAGAATTCCCTAAAAGAAGTATGAAAATGAATTATGAAAGGAAGACTATCTGGAAGTGCTTCTATTTGCAAATATCCCCTGGGTATTTAATTTCCTTCACATGAACATTAGCACAAATCTTCCTAAGTTAGTAGTCTGTGCTCTCATTTATTCAGCACAATTAATTTTGCCTCATCTTCTCAAGCTGTCATTTCCTGAAGAGTTATTCTTACTCTTCTTTGTTTTCTATTCCCCTTCCTTAAACTATGGGTTTCAAATCACTTCACTGTAATAAGAGCAAACATGAAGCACTGGAACTTCATCAAGATAAAAAGCTTCTGTACAGCCAAAAAAACAATCAACAAAACTAAGAGGCAGCTTATGGAATGGGAGAAGATACTTGTAAATGACATATCAGATAAAAGGTCAGTATCCAAAAATCTATAAAGAACTTATCAAACTCAATACCCAAAAAACAAACAAACCAGTTGAGAAATGGGCAGTAGGCAGGAATGTCAACTTTGCGAAAGATGACATCCAGATGGCTGACAAACACATGAAAAGATGCTCAACATCAATTATCAGGGAAATACAAATCACAATGAGACCTCATACCTGTCAGAATGGCTAAAATTAACAACACAAGAAACAGGTGTGGTGAGGATGTAGCGAAAAGGGAACCCTCTTGCACTGTTAGTGGGAATGCAACTGGGGCAGCCACTCTGGAAAACAGTATGGAGGTTCCTCAAAAAGTGCAAAATAAACTACTCTATGACTAGGTATTTACCCAAGGGATACAAAACTACAGATTGAAAGTAGTACATTCACTCCAATGTTTATAGCAGTATTTCAACAATAGCCAAACCTTGGAGAGAGTCCAAACATCCATTGACCGATGAATAGATAAAGAAGATGTGGTATATACATACAACAGAATATTACTCACCAATCAAAAAGAATGAAATCTTACCATTTGCATCGACATGGATGGAGCTAGAATAAATTACACTAAGTGAAAAAAATCAGAGAAAGACAAATACCCTATTATTTCACTCATATGTGGAATTTAAGAAATAAAACAGAAGAACATATGGAAAGGCGACTAAGAGGAGAGAGGGAAGCAAACTACAAGAGACTCTGAACAATAGAGAACAAACTGAGGGTTGATAGGAGGCGGCAGATGGGAGATGGGCTAGATGGGTGATGGGTATTAAGGAGGGCACTTATTGTAATGAGCACTGGGTATTGTAAGTGATGAATCACTGAATTCTACTCCTAAAACCAATATTGCACTGTATGTTAACTAAAATTTAAATATATATATATAATTAATAACAATTATTAAAATATATAATACATATAATTATTGTCACTGTATTCCCTGTGTGGAGAGAAAGCCTTTTACACAGATCCTTAAAGAAAAGCAAATCCCACTCAAACCTAATCATGGAATCCTTACATCCCAACTGGGTTGAGTCCCAATGGACAAGTAAAGCTCCAGAGACCATACTCTCAGGTTAAAGCCCCTTTCAGGACAAAGCAGGTCCCAGGAACATGGAATTGAAGCTAACTTCCCCATTTTCAACACCAAAGACTAAGAACAAGGACTATTTCTTCTCCAGGATCCTACCTCTCTTCACAAGAAATTTCACATAAGAAAGTCAAGGTTCCTTTCTCTGCCACCATCTTTTCAGGGGTAACCACCTTCAGTAAGTTGTCCTTACTTTTATTGTGATAAGGAAAAAAATATAAGCTAATTTATGATAGCCTTCCCCAACCTTGATTAATTTCTCTCAACGTATATATCAAGATCTTCATGTAGAACATATTCAGAGCATTTTTGCCCCCTTCACTCCTGCCAAATGCCATCAACTTTTAGTATCTGGACTTAGTATCTGAGTGGCAAATAGATAATATCCAAAAACAGGACTATGAATTCAGTAACTTCTAAGTTAATTCATACTTTATTCATCACAGCAGCATAAAACACTTATAAAGTATTATTTAATTCATGTGTGAAGATACAGGCACCCTCCTACACTGTTGGTGGGAATGTAAGCTGGTGCAGCCCCTCTGGAAAACAGTGTGGAGGTTCCTCAAAAAATGAACACTAGAACTCCCCTATGACCCAGCAATAGCACTGCTCGGAATTTACCCGAGGGATACAGGAGTGCTGATGCATCGGGGCACATGTACCCCAATGTTCATAGCAGCACTCTCAACAATAGCCAAAACATGGAAAGAGCCTAAGTGTCCATCAACGGACAAATGGATCAAGAAGATATGGTATAATTATACAATGGAATACCACATGGCAACAAGAAAGAATGAAATCTGGCCATGTGTAGCAACATGGATGGAACTTGAGGATGTTATGCTGAGAGAAATAAGTCAGGCAGAGAAAGACAAATACTATATGTTTGCACATATAGGTGGATTAAGAGGAAATTAATGGAGGACGATGTGGGAGAAGAAGGGGAGAAGTAGTTGGGGAGAGGGAGGAAGCAAACCATGAGAGACTCTTGAATGCTGAGAACAAAATGAGAACTGATGATGGGCATGGAGGAGGGCACTTGGTTGGAATGAGCACTGGGCATTATATGTAAACCAACTTGATAATAAACTATTTAAGAAAAAAAAAAAGAAAACTGTTTCCTGTGGCACAAAGACATTATGCTGGGATTTTGAGAGCATGGCCATGGATAATGCATGGGAAATTTAAAATATCATGAAAAGAAAACATAGTGCACATGTGATTTGGAAGTTTCACTGAGATATGCTGGGGTGTCATCCATGAGCACCAACTAAATTGAACTGCCAGACAGGCATACCACACGTAAGACCGTACGTCAAGGCAAATCTTCCAGCTCTGGGTGGGAGGGGGTGGGGCACATCTTGTGCCACAATACTGCTGTCAGTCTCACTATTTCTCTTTTTCTGTTTCTTTTTTGTTATCTTGTTTCTGGGTGAATTTGCATCAGCCACCATTTCTTATGACTTTCATTGGAAACCTGGCTTTGATTATAAGGTCCAACAATCTGATCTTTGTGAGTGGAAGATGACAGAGAATATGGTTTCTATTCAGTGAAAGATGAAAAGAAATCTTGTCTGTTCATATTTATTTGTTTGTCTGGAGGATTCTGACATCTCCTGGTCTTCTGTGTTTTGTTTTGGGGTTTTTTTTGTGTGTATGTACCATCATGAGTTAAAATCACTTAAGGAGAAAAAAATGTTATTCCCACTACAATGGAGAATCAAGGACTAGCCAACTTGGGTGGCTTTGAGACCCACTGTATATTCTTGGCCATCTTGTTATCCAGCTGCAACCTACCAGTGAGTTTTGCAGACCCAACGCTGTAGTTGTAACATGGAGACCATTAGTCTTTTTCTGTGTGTGTAGATGAGTATTGTCTTTACCTTGCTTCACAAAAGTAATTAGTCTTGTTAAACGATTTATGAATAATTATAGTCCTTTCTATATCTGTGTCCAGTAATAGTGGTTGTGCTTGCTCTTTCTCAAAAATTTAGAAAATAAATGTGTACACACTACAGGGTATATAATTCAATCAGACAGGTCTACCATCAAGAGGAAGAAAAGGCACACAAAGACAAATTCATCAAATTGGTTTTGTGTGGCTTTGAAAACAGATAGCTCTGACCTCTGAAAGAGCTTCATGTAGTTTGTACAATTTTGAAATCAACTGTGTGAATAACCCAGAATGTGAGCTAGAATGCACAAAGCAAGGTCATTGCTCCTTGTCTGGTGTTTTATGACCTCCAGAGAAAACTGAAGGGTTCTGAATACAGTAGCCTCCCTTACCAATGGGGGATACATTCCAAGACTCCCAGTGGATATCTGAAA
The DNA here is from genome assembly GCF_003009895.1 of Hyaena hyaena. Taxonomy (NCBI): domain Eukaryota; kingdom Metazoa; phylum Chordata; class Mammalia; order Carnivora; family Hyaenidae; genus Hyaena; species Hyaena hyaena. The sequence goes on from NW_024082553.1 coordinate 143,683, forward strand.
CCACAGATAATACTGAATCTTATATATACTGTAATTTTTCCTATAGAAATACCTATGATAACATTTATGAATTAGGCATAGCAAGAGATTAACAATAATAATTAAATAGAACAATTATAACAATATGCTGTAATACAATTTACATAAATATTATCTCTCAAAATATCTCACCCTTATTCTAGTGATGGTGTGAAATGATAAAATGGCTACGTGATGAGATGGAGGGAGGTGAATGACTCAGCCACTGTGACATAGTATTAGGCTACTACTGACCTACTTTCTGACAATAAGTCAGAAGGAAGATCATCCACTTCCTGACAGAGGTTAACCTCAGGGAACAGAAACTGCAGAAAGTGAAAGGGCACATGGAGGACAGGGAGGGGAGGCTACTATACACAATTTTTCTCTTCTTACTGAAAAGAAAATAATTACAGAGAAGTACCCAAATAAGCCAAGTCAAGATATAAAGAAAAATAAACCTTAGAGTTCAGCCCTTAGCTTCATTCACAGTCAGACAGAACAAACACCACAGAAATAGCTTACCATAAAATAAAGAAAAATCCAGCTATAAACTCTAGCTTGCCCAGGAGTTGATCAGATTCTTCAACTGTGTGAGTGGGAAATATTTTCTGAACAAACACATTGGTATATCTTGTCTACCTACAGTGGAAATTAATAAATTAGATTATAGGGGGCGCCTGGGTGGCTTCGTTGGTTAAGCATTGGACTTCAGCTCAGGTCATGCCCTCACAGTTCATGAACACCGTATTGTTGGGCTCTGGCTGGAGCTGCTTGGGATTCTCTCTCTGTCTCTCTCTCTCTCTCAAATATAAACATTGAAAAAAATATAAATAAATAAGGTTATAAATTCTCTAAAATTTATCAGCTTTCCTGTTTTGACTGGCTTGTAAAGATTAATAAGCATAAATGTGTTTAAAAGTAAAAGAAATCAAGAATTTCAGGAAAGAGTACTCAATGTAAACACTACAGTCTCTTTAGCAAATGATGCTGGGAAAACTGGACAGCAACATGCAGAATGAAACTGGATCACTGGACACCATACACACAAATAAATTCATAATGGATGAAAGATCTAAATGTGAGACATGAAACCATCAAAATCCTACAGAAGAAAACAGGCAACAATCTCTTTGACCTTGGCTGAAGCAACTTCTCACTTGACATGTCTTCCAGAGGCAAGGGAAATAAAAGCAAAAATGAACTATTGAGACCTAATCAAGATAAGAAGCTTCTGCACAACAAAGGAAACAATCAACAAAACTAAAAGGCAACCAATCAAGTGGGAGAAAATATTTGCAAATAACATATCAAAGGTTGGTATAAAAATCTACAAAGAACTTACCAAACAAAGATACAAATAATTCAGTGAAGAAATGGGCAGAAGACATGAATAGGCACTTTTCCAAAGAAGACATCCAGCAAAGAGATACATGAAAAGCTGAGCAACAGCACTCATCATCAGGAAATACAAATTAGAATCATGATGAGATATCACCTCACACCTGTCAGAATGGCTAAAATTAACAACTCAGGAAACAACAGATGTTGGTGAGGATGTGGAGAAAGGGGAACCCCTTTGCACGGTTTGTGGGAATGCAAACTGGCATAGCCACTCTGAAGAACAGTATGGAGGTCCCGCAAAAATTTAAAAACAGAACTAATATATGACCCAGCAATTGCATTACTAGGTAATTATCCAGAGGATACAAAAATGCTGATTCAAAGGGGCACATGCACCCCAATGTTTATAGGAGCACTATCAACAATAGCCAAAGTATGGAAAGAGCCCAAATGTCCATTAACTGATGAATGGATAAAGAAGATGTGGTATACATATATAATGGAATATTGCTCAGTGATGAAAAAGAATGACATCTTGCCATTTGCAACAATGTGGATGTAACTAGAGGGTATTATGCTAAGCAAAATAAGTCAGAGAAAGACAGATCTCATATGTGGAATTTAAGAAACACAACAGATGAATATAGGGGAAGGGAAGGAAAAATAAGATAAAAACACAGAGGGAGGTAAACCATAAAAGACTCTTAAACACAGAGAACAGAGTTGCTAGAAGGGAAGGGGTGGCGGGGTGGGTTAAATGGGTGATGGGCGTTAAGGAGGGCACTTTTCAGGATGAGCCCTGGGTCTCATGTAAGAGATGAATCACTGTGTTTTACTCCTGAAACTAAGACCACAGGTGAATGTTCACAAACTTAAATATAAAAAATAAAGTTTCCAGAAAATAATTACTTGAACTTCTAATGCTTTTAAATAAGCTAGTCCTTTGAGAAAGCCTCAGATACTTCCTGAGTAGCAGGAACAGCATCTCAGGGGGAAAAAAATAAAGGATGGGGGAGGGGAGGGGAGTTGAGATTTAAATTAAATTATTGCCCTTGGTTGCTAAGTTCCAAAGTAAGAGTCAGAGAAATATTAGTTGTTACGGAAAAATAATTCTAAGAGAACTTCAGTACTTTTAAATAGAATTAAAAGAGCTTTTAAATAAGTATACAACTATAAAATGATGTTCAGACAATATTGCTAATCACGGTGAATCCTTGACAAAATAAACTTCTGTCAGCATGAAAAATGTTAACATAATAATCTACTTCATAAATATTTGGTTTTCTTTTCCCATGAAAAGTCTAATCATTTAAACTATCGAAATTCTAAAATAGTTTTATGGGTCAAGTAAATCATCATTTCCAAAAATATTTAGAATTATGGAAAATAAAAATCATAAATTCTAAATTAGAATAAACAATGTCTATTAAAAAGGATCAAATATTATGAATCTCTACTAAAAAATAATTTTTTAACTGTATTTATGGGGGGGAAGAGAGAGAGCAAGCGGGGGTGGGGGGCACGGAGAGAGGGAGAGAGAAAGAGAGGGGGACTCAGATGTGGGCCTCAGAACTCACAAACCGTGAGATCATGACCTGAGCCGAAATCAGGAGTCTGACGCTTAAACAACTGAACCACCCAGGCACCCATGTACCAAAAAATTTTAACGGCACCTCTCTGGTAAATTCACAATACCAAAAGGAACTGTGTTTTTCTGCATTGCATAAACATAAATAAATAATTTCTAAAATCCTCGGTTAACCATAAGAATTTTGACTAAACTGAGAAGTTTTTGGTTACTTGAACAATCCTTTAAAAATTCAAATTGATAGAAATAAAGAGAATGAAAAAACACGAAGCATAGTTTATGTACACGCCTCCTTTTATACATGAGAGAGAAGCTATCAGTGAATAGGTAGACAAGGTCAAGCAAATACCTTGAGGGCGTATTAGCATACATATTTCTTTTGCCTACCTCAAGATAGGTGAAATAGATGTAGGTGACCACAAGCAAATGCCTACCATGTGTTCATACGCAGCACAGCAGCCCAAACTGGAACTCTGTCGATCTGAAAAGAGCTCTCAACTACCTGTTTGTTTCCCAGAAGTCCCTGTACCTGTGGAGGGAAGTCAATTACCTCAGTTAAAGGTGGAAACCAGTTAAGAAACAGACTACGATAGGTATAACCATTACAAAGGAATATAATTGCACTTATAAAATAATGGCTGTGACTTACCTGTTGGTTTATACAGGAAAAAAGATTAATTTTGTCTTAAAATTTGATCATGCAAGTATGTGAAAAGAAATAGTAATATTTCTTGGTCTTATATCTGCAAATAATGAGTTTGAAAGAAGTACTAACAAGTATTAAAATATTTAGCAAAATTAGCTTAACTTTGAAGAACTAATTTATAAGGTAGAATCCAGGGATTGGTGGTCTGGTTCTGTAAAGGGCCAGATAGTAAATACCTTCAGTTTTGTCTTTAGTGCAACTATTCAATTCCTCTATTGAAAAGCAGTCACAAAAGCAGTCACAGACAACAAATAAACAAAGGATGTAGCCAGACTTGACCAGATGGCTCTAGTTGTGAAGGCCAGAGACAGATAAAAGGCTGTGATAACCACTGGGTGTTGTAGGTAAGTGATAAATCACTAAATTCTACACCTGAAACCAATATTATACATACAAACAAAAGACAGCTGTGAATTCTTTAAAGAAAAATGTTACGTGGGTGGTATATAAAAAGACTAAAACTAGAATTTTATTTTCTTCCTATGAAAATGACAAACTGATCTTTGAGTAACAGTTTGTTCTTAACAAGAAATAGTAAAAATCATTCTATACCTTTTCTGTACTCAGCAACCTCTTAATTATGTGTTCTTCCTTTATTTGTTCTTGAATCAATTTTAACAAAGGTCCACTTTTGAAAAAGCTAGAACACCTAATAATTATAGTCACAGGCTGCTGTGGTCTGAAACTAATCATTTCTTGACTTTAGACACCTATGACTTGAGCTAATACTGTATTTCCTCTGACCAATATTTTGGATATTGCTTTTCCCAACTGAGTCCCCACATTCAAAATAATTCACCCTTTATAACCTAATCTTTGGGATTTTCCAGACTGGATAATATAAAAGATTTGTTCCCACTCTGCACCTCCCACCTTATGAAAGAAGAATTGCTAGAAATAATTGGATACGTTGGAAAGTCTCCACAATTTTACTTACCTCCACATTATTTGTCAAAGCCCATAATAATGAATAAGATAAAATCTCAAAAGGGAAGTTCAACCTCCCTTGGTTAATTATATACAAGTAAATGTTACTAACATGAATATGTTTTGGAGTTGAGTATCTTTTAGATTGGATAGAAATTTATTAATAGTCATGTATAAATATAGGCACAGTAACTCCCAACAAATAAAGTTTTTTAATTAAAATTGTTTCTGGCCTTAAATATCCTTGCTAATTAGAAAAATATAATACTAACATTACAGTATGACTTAAAAGGCCCTGAAAATTTGTCAATGCCCACAACATATTTTAGTCTATAGGTAATCATTGAGTAACTCCTTATAAATTCCGTAATACAGTATGTATCAAGAGAGGAGTCCATCATTCTTTGTGAGATTATTTGTCATAATAAATCAACGGAGTCACTTCATCTTATCACTAACAGCTATTTTTTGCTTTTCCCTCAAAGTTGCCTAAAAGTTCCAGTTACAAACTTCAGAATAGGAATCTGAGTCTTCTGGAAGAAATATCAAAAAAGCCTCAGTAAATTCTATATTCTTTTAACTAGTTATATTAAAGTAAAAGACTAATGGGCATAGGCTTGCCAGGGTAAACTGACTCTATAATCACTAACAGACATCTGTCAGTCTGTACCAAGGATCTAACCAAGAGTCTTAATCCAGAAGTAGACATATTCATGAAAGCAAGCTGCTAACTAACCAAAGACCAGCAAAACAAGAATGAAACTGACTCAGGTGTGATTAATGATGTCATTTTAACATGAGAAAATCCTTTCTTCTCCATCTGTCTTTATACCTCAATTTAATAGGCTATACATATATACATATATTAAACTAAATTAAAATACACTTCAAATGGTACCTTGTTTCAATCAAACTCAAAATTCAGAAAAAAATCTATGAAAGATTTTAAAATTATAAGCTAATAAATAATCAGAAAAAATTTAAGATCTATGATTCTGGAAAAAGTGACAAAAATTGATTGGCTTTTTTAAAATAAAATAACTCAAAATAGGGATAACCATGATTAAATATTATGCAAAATACTTTACTAAATCTTTTTACTTTCCAAGATCATGTTATTTACATAGATTTAGTAAGAATGTGTCCTCCTTTCTACCAGAATATAATTGAAAAAATCAAATTTATAACCTTTACCATGCTAGAAATGTCACATAGAAAAACAAATTTCATCTCATTGGGTATAATAATAAGCATATGATTAAGGAATAGAAACTATACATCATAGGTGAAAATGATGTCTACAAATTTTCTATTAAAAATTGGGTTGGCACCTGTCTTGTGGCTCCTGAGATCGGAGCTTTACTGATGGTACAGAATGTAGTATCCTAGCTGGCCAGAACAATGAAAAACGATAACAAAGCCCTGGAGTTTATAGGTACTACAGTCACAGCCTGAGAGTAGAGAATTGGATGATTCTTTGTACCTGGTCTCAGCAGACAAACTAATAAGAGGGTAAACAACATTCTTGCACATACAAAGGATAAAAATTCAGCCCTGAAGCCTTTATAAAATTTTCAGACAGAAACTAACTCCCAAGCCTTAGTATCCTTTGGCTCTAATTTTATTAATCACTTCAAAAGGAGGTGTTTGTGCACTAATCAACATTCCTTGTTATACCTCTAAAACCAGCCGAATAAAACATCAAATTAATTATATGATTCATAAAAGTTCTAAACAAACATACGTGATGCAACCAACACCTTTGAGGAAGAAAGACTAGGAGGGTCTATGAAAGTATAATTGCCACCTCGCTCTGCCTCTTTGAGGAATTACTGCAAACTATGCCCTACGCCATTGAGCACTCTGCACCTGAGAGCAATACTAACAAGAAAGCAACCAGGACTGCCCTATCTAGCTTTGACTTTCAAACGAGACCTTGAGCCATCAGATCACTACTCCTAAAAAACAACAACAGCAAAACTATTCCTGACTTCTGAAGTCCCGCTGTCCCCAGATACAGGATCACCTTGGAGTAGATGATACTCAAGTAAGAATAGTGTTGTTTTTTCTTCATCAACATACTACAGTAGTCTTGGTAACTTTAATTTCTTTTCTTTAAATAACTGTTACATATTTTATTTGGAGAGCAGTCTCTAAAAGACTGGACTCCTGTGTAGAAATCTCTTTGCAAATAAGTTCCTACTCTGTTCTAAATGCTTTTTGTCTCTGTGGCTTCCTTCCACATTTAAAACCCCTGCTCTTCTACATGTAGCCCTTGGAAAGTAGGTTTGACAAACTCCTTGTGAACTTGCTTCGGATACCCTGACCCTGGCACAGTTATGACTAGCAGGTAGCTGCCCCTTTACAGCCCATGGGATGTCTACCCCACCATCCTAGAAAGCCTCGAACAGCTCTAAGGATCTGTTTTTTCCATCTGGCAATAACATGCAATCACCTCTCTGGCACCAGCGGGTTATCATCCCTTTTCAGCCCCACAAGCTTCTTTCAGCATGTTCCCCTTCCAGTTTAAAAATGACCTGGGGCGCCCTGGATGGCTCAGTCAGTTGAGATTCCAACTTCGACTCAGGTCATGATCTTGCGATTTGTGGGTTCGAGCCCCACATTGGGCTCTGTGCTAACAGCTCAGAGCCTGGAGCCTGCTTCGGATTCTGTGTCTCCCTCTCTCTCTGCCCCTTCTTTACTTGCACTCTGTCTCTCTTTTTCTCTCTCTCTTAAAAATAAACATTAATTTTTTTTTAAATGAGCATGAGAAGGAGGAAAGAGAAGGCAGCCTCAGATGAGGTCTTTGGACATTAAATCAGCCCAAGCATAGAAAATCCACAGTGGATAAATCTTCTATTTCCTTTCTATTATGAGCCTGTCTATATGAACAGAGTCACCCTGCCTCTCAACCATTATCTTCCTCTTCAAAAAGTGAATGCAGCTCCCAATTAGATCTTTTTTTCCTCCTGTTAATCTTGGTTCTGAAACCAGACTGCTGCTCTTCCTCTGCTGTCATCCCAGTAAGCCAAGTCTCAATTAGCCAGCCTAGTGGTGATTACCATCTTGTGGCTTCACTGTTCAGACATTCTTTAATTTCCGGGAGCATGCCAGCCCCCTTCCTCCTGTCTGCCCTCCCTCCAAAGCACTTTTGCTAAAACTGTAGCCCACAATGTCTCAGACTGTATTACTCTGCAGGGGGTGGACAGCTGACAGGAAGGATGCCTTTTACAGTTGGTCCAGACACTTTTGCATGTTAGGAATCTGAGAAGATGAGAGTTTTCTCCTCTTGCTACCAGGAGTCTCTAACTGTCCTAAGTGAGACACTCTCCTGACCCTGTAGGCCCAAGGAGTTTAAAATTTTTTTAATGTTTTATTTATTTCTGAGAGAGACAGCGTGAGCAGGGGAGGGTCAGAGAGAGAGGGAGACACAGAATCCGAAGCAGACTCCAGGCTCTGAGCTAGCTGTCAGCACAGAGCCCGACGCGGGGGCTCGAACACACGAACCACCGTGAGATCATGACCTGATCTGAGCCAAAGTCGGACACTTAACCGACTGAGCCACCCAGGCACCCCTCAAGCAGTTTAGATGGAACTAGTCCTCAAAGCAGATTCTAGCTTTAAAAATAAAATTTAAAAGAGACGGGTGGGGATTCAGACTCTCCTTTTCAATTATAAAAGATGACTAGTTGAACCCGCTTATCAGTAAATCTCACCTCAGAAGCTAACTGAAAACTTTTAGAGTTCTATTTTAGTTTTGCCAGTAACTGAGTGACTTTGAGTAAAGTCAAATCACATCTGAGTGCAGTTTTTTGTTTGTTAGTTTTATAAGATTAGGGGTCTTCTGTGTAACTTAGAGCTAAAAATACAAACCTATTCTATTTATTCCAAACGCACACTAAAATGAGTACATGGGAAAAGAGACAAAGAAAATACAGGAAGAACACACAAGAGATATCCACAAAATTTAGAAGCTGGGATGTGGATCAAGGAATTAATGGAGAAGGTAAATCTCAAGTGAGGATTTCACCAGAGAGGGAGGAAAGTGAGAACTAGTCATTTCACACTGAAGACCCTCAAAGGACTCATAAACTGGAGACAAATAGCCACAGAAGGTGGGGACAAGACAGGAGGCTGAAAAGGCCTTAAGGAAAGGAAGGGCATTGAAAACCATCAGCAGGGGGCTCCTGGACAGTTCAGTCAGTGGACCATCTGGCTCTTGATCTTGGGGTCGTGAGTTTGAGCCCCATGTTGGATATAGAGATTATTTAAAATAAAACCGTATTTTTAAAAAGAATAGAAGGAAAAAAATAAAGTTATCAGTGGAAGGTTGAATCCCAGCTCCCTGCCCACCAACCAGTCTACATACCTCCCTGCTTCTGTCTTCCATTGCAGGACACTGAGCTTTTTATTCTAGGGTGGAGCGGGGAATTGAATTAGAATATCTCCAAACTCCAGTGCACCCGCCAGAGTAGAGGCATCTTCTAAAGAGTGCAGCGAAATAGGTAATTGGGAGCTTACCTACTGAACCAGAAGATCACCACCCAACTTCAAAACTTTCCAGCTAATCAGAGGGTAACCAACCAGAAGGACATTGGTAGATTCTTCTCTAGAGAAATAAAATGCTCCCAGAAAAATGACTGTAGGAGAGAAAAAAATTCCTCTACTCTCTCAGATTCAGTGACTGGATTTGTGAAATAAAGTGATAGGAAGACACATTAACAAAAGAAAAACAGAATTTATTAACATGTGTATCACACATACATGTGGGAGAACTCAGTGATAATCACTCAAAGGCGTGGTCAGAATGTGAGGTTTATGTAGCATCTTAACAAACAACAGTAAATTTTTGGAGAAGTGAGGGGACATAGGAAAAGAGGTTTATGCTTTTAGGAATGGCAGACTGTGGGAAGGTTTAATAAATGGGGGAAACTAATGGAAAATAAGATTTATTTAATTATTTGTTATGTAGATTCTTCTTGGTGTCTGTCTCTGGGTTAATAAGAGCCTAGAGGTCCCTCCTAGTGATTAAGAATTCTTCCTTTCCTAGCTTTCTGAACAAAATTTTCTTTCAGAAGATTTTATTTATCTCAAATTCATTAAATTGCTTTGTTTTATTTTATTTTATTTTTTTTTGGAAACTTGAGTAGATGCATTTTATTTTTATTTTTATTTTTTTTACAAATAGTTTATTGTCAAATTAGTTTCCACA
>NW_024082554.1:0-153396 GCF_003009895.1 Hyaena hyaena
ACGTTAGAAGGCTCTCTCAGTGGATTCTGCGTCTTTTTTCTCCCAATCTCTCAGGTTTTGTAAGGTTTCCAATGTCTTCAGATCTTTTCTGTGTGATGTATGGGCGCGAGTGCAAGTACGGAGCTCCTTACTTCTCCGACATCTTGCCTCAAAAAACCAAAATTATTATCTTCAATGCATACATGAGATTGTTTATTTATTTTTACTTCGTCCAATTGATCTCGCCTCTTTGCCAAAGCAGTGTGTTAATTTTAACTTTTAACACTGTCCTGTATAAGAAGAAAGGATTATTTCAACATTTTGTTTAGGAATTCTTCTTGAAATTTATTTAGGAAAGTGATTAGAAAAGTGCTTTGGATTCTGCTACTGGCTTAATGAAGAGTGGTTTCAAATCTTTTATTTGAGTGTCATAAAACAAACTCCTGATGAAAGGGCACATGGGATTGGGCTCAATATATACTTAATATAGTACCACTAATGATTATGGTCTCTGCCTATGCATCAGAGAACAACACTAAAATATTAGTTAATTGCTTTGAATATCTGACTTGACTCACACTGGAGTGGATATGTGCATGAGCTGAGGATTGGTGGAGTAGTATGTGAATAAATACAGCAAGTTCAAAATGTAGTTGCTTATAATTAGTGAAAGGAAAAAATTCTATAAATATCTAGATGTATCTAAATCAGGGCAGATTGACTTGACAATATCCAATTAAGTTAATATGTGAATAAAATGTTAAAAATATGACAAAAATATATTTAAATAATATTGATATCAATATCAACTTGATATTCTGAAATGGTCTGTTATGGGTCTAGAGGCTGTCACCATGGAACACTGGTGTTAATAACCAATGTCTCAGGTGGAAGCTGTAAGTGAAAAAACTCTTCTATCATATATAGAAGATAGATGGAAAATGTTATAGGTTTAATTGTGTCTCCCATCAAAATTGATATGTTGAAGTCCTAACCCCCAACACAACAAAATGTGAATTTATTTGGAAATAAGGTAATTGCAAATGTGATTAGTTAAAATGGGATCATACTGGAGTAGGATGGACCCCAAATAAAATATGACTGAGGTCTCTACAAAGAGTGGAAATCTGGTTATGGACACACATAGAAGAAAGGGATGGTACAAAGAAACAAAGCAGAAGATAACCATCTAAAAGCCAAATAGATAGGCCTAGAACAGATCCTTCCTTCACAGCCCTCAGAACGAATCAACCTATCCAATACCTTGTTTCAGAATTTTAGAACTGCCTCTGAATCTGTGAAACAATAAGTTTATGTTGTATAAACTACCTGGTATGTGGATCTTTGTTAAAGCAGAGCTAGAAAACTAATTAAAAGAGTATTCAATCTCAACATTAGAAATTGTGTACATAAAATTTTAGGCATGATTTGATATTTTGGCAGCAAGCCAATTTTGGAACCTGATAAATATTTTTTCGATATTTAATATTTACAATATTAAGAACGGAAAAAAAGAGTAAAGCCAGTATACATATAAAAGTTATTCCATATAAAATTCAAAAATAGAAAGGAAAATTACTTCATCAGAACCGTCTACATAACTTGAACCATGACTATGTCTAGGTCCACTAGCTAAAGACAACCTGAGCAAATGATTCTAAAAAAGATTTACTATTTTCAAAATATCATACAAGTATATGATTTGGATGACAAATACTAAAATACAATATGTAGGCAAGGTTCCAGTAAGAAACATGATATAAAAGAGAATAAGCTTTACTCAAAAATCTCCTTTATAAATTCATTTACAGGTAAATACCATCATGAAGAGTAACTAAAAAGATCTAACACCTGTGAATAAATTCGTCACATTTGGTTTCTATTGGTAAGGAGAATGGTAACATAGAACTCTAGGCATAGGGAGAAATGTGGAACACTGAAAGTTGGAATACCTGCAGCTGGACAGACTAGAGGTAAAGAAAAATCCAAGACACATTTTACCCAACTATCATTATACATCTATTCCTATGTCTGTATCTATACTCTGAATTATTTAGTGCTCCGTTTTTCTCAAAACAGTTTAAAACATTTATTGTATCTTATTTGATTTTTATAACAATCCTGGGGAGGGGGAGGATGTTGTTAACTATGTTTTATAGATGAAAGTTTGGAGAGATTAACTTATTTAAGGCCACAAAGCTACTAGGAAATATTGTTTGCCTACAAACTAAGTTATAATTTTTAGACTTCAGCATTTTACCCACTACACTAAACCACCTGATTACTATAGAAGTCCTACACTGAAAATGTTGATTGAATGAGAGTATTGGTTTTAGTCTAATTTTTGTATAAACTAAAATGGTCTCCCCCTTTCCTAAATCCCAAATGAAATAAAAAAGAACATTTGGCACCATAGGAATCAGAGATGTTGATTTATTTCCCTCGTCAATAGCAAGAGAGTTAAATCGAAATCCACGAGCAATCTCTATTGCCAGTAACTTCCAGAGTGAAATGTACTAAATTATAGATTTGTAAGATGACAAGTTACCAATAAAAATGCTTAAATAGGCAGATGACTTCTGATTGGTTACGTGCCAGAGAACATGGATTTTTCTCTGAAGTTAAAGAGAAAAGTTATTACCTTAAAGAAGGAAATTACAAGTAAGGAATTCTTTTTTAAATTAAAATCTTTTTTTAAAAATTGTTTATTGTCAAGTTGCTGTACATATAACACCCAGTGCTCATCCCCACAGGTGCTCTGCTCCATGCCCATCACCCCCCTTCCACTCCACCCACCCCCATCAGCCCTCAGTTTGTTCTCTGCATTCAAGAGTATCTCATGGTTTGCCTCCTTCACTCTCACCCACTATTTTTTCCCCTTCTTCTCCCCCATGGTCCTCTGTTAAGTTCCTCCTAATCCTCCTATACGTGCAAACATATGGTATTTGTTCTTCTCTGCCTAACTTATTTCACTCAGTATAACACCCTCAAAGTCCATCCATGTTGCTACACATGGCCAGATTTCATTCTTTCTCATTGTCATGTAGTATTCCAACGTATAGATAAACCACATCTTCTTGATCCATTCGTCCGTTGATGGACACTTAGGCTCTTTCCATGTTTTGGCTATTGTTGAGAGTGCTGCTATGAACATTAGGGTCCATGTGCACATATGCATCAGCAATACTGTATCCCTTGGGTAAATTCCTAGCAGTGCTATTGCTGCGTCATAGGGGACTTCTAGTGTTAATTTTTTGAGGAACCTCCACACTGTTTTCCACAGGGGCTGCAACAGTTTCCAATCTCACCAACAGTGTAGGAGGGTGCCCATTTCTCCACATCCTCGCCAGCATCTAGAGTCCTCTGATTTGTTCATTTTAGCCACTCTGACCAACGTGAGGTGGTATCTCAGTGTGCTTTTGATGTGTATTTCCCTGATGAGGAGGGATGCTGAGCATCGTTTCATGTGTCTGTTGTTCATCTGGATGTCCTCTTTGGAGAAGTGTCTGTTCATGTCTTCTGCCCATTTCTTCACTGGATTGTTTGTTTTTCAGGTGTGGAGTTTGGTGAGTTCCTTATAGATTTTGGATACTAGCCCTTTATCTGATATGTCATTTGCAACTATCTTTTCCCATTCCATCGGTTGCCTATTAGTTTCATGGATTGTTTCATTTGCCGTGCGTCATTACTACTCAAACAATCTACACATTCAATGCAATCCCAATCAAAATTGCACCAGCATTCTTCTAAAAGCTAGAACAAACAATCCTAAAGTTTCTATGGAACCACAAAAGACCCCGAATACCCTAAGTAATATTGAAGAAGAAAACCAAAACGGGAGGTATCACCATCTCAGACTTTAGCCTCTACTACAAAGCTGTCATCATGAAGACAGTATGGTATTGGCACAAAAACAGACACATAGACCAATGGAACAGAATATATAACTCAAATTGTTTGCACAAATGTATGGCCAGCTAATCTTTCATAAACTAAGAAAGAGTATCCAATGGGAAAAAAAGACAGCCTCTTTAACAGATGGTGCTGGGAGAACTGGACAGCAACATGCAGAGGAATGAAACTAGATCATTTTCTCCCACCATACACAAAAATAAACTCAAAAGGGATAAAGGGCCTGAATGTGAGACAGGAAACCATCAAAACCCTAGAGGAGAAAGCAGGAAACAACCTCCTTGACCTCCACCGCAGCAATTTCTTACTTGACACATCTCCAAAGGCAAGGGATTTAAGAGCAAAAATGAACTATTGGGATCTTATCAAGATTAAAAGCTTCTACAAGTAAGGAATTCTTAATGGCTGGCACTGTATAGAATTGGATAGGTAAATATATGACTAGAAAATATAGTAGTCTTAATAATTTTGTGCTCATCTATACGATAATGGAAAATTTATCAATTTAAAAATACAATCAATAAAGTTAACCAAGCAATCTATTTTTTTGGTGGAATATTCAATTTTAATTAAAAAAATAGGAGATAAAAACAAATTATGTGTAAGGGATGAGAATTTTTTTTAAACAATTTTTTTAAATGTTTTATTCATTTCTAGGAGAGAGAGAGAGACAGTGTGAGCAGGGGAGGGTCAGAGAGAGAGGGAGTCACAGACTGAAACAGGCTCCAGGCTCTGAGCTGGCAGTCAGCACAGAGCCCGACATCGGGCTCGACCCCACGAACCGCGAGATCATGACCTAAGCGAAAGTCGGACGCTCAACCGACTAAGCCACCGAGGTGCCCCAGGATGAGAATTTTTAAGGATCAAAATTACACAGTGAAAGTTGTTTTAATCTGAACATGTAATCTATGTCAATAGCATTAAGGTATAAGGGAAATAATGCATGAATGTATTCATTTTTATTTTTTTAGTTATTTAAATTTCAGATAGTTGACATTCAGCGTAATCTTAATTTCAGGTATACAACTTAGTGATTTAATAATTACATACAACACCTGGTTCTCATACAAATGCATTCCTTATTTAACACATTCCTCCACCTGTTGCCCTTTTGTTAACCATCATATTATCCATGGTTAGAAGTCTGTTTCTTGGATTTCCTCTTTCTCTTTTTCTCCTATGATCATATATTTTGTATCTTGAATTCCACATTTGAGTAAAATCATATTGTATTTGTCATTCTCTGACTTATATCCCTTAGCTTAATACTTTCTGACTCTATCCAACTTGGTGCTAAAGGCAAGATTCCATTTTTATGACTAAGTAATATTCCATATAGGATATATATAATATCCATTATACACACACACACACGCACACACACACAAATATGATAATATTTGGGCTCTTTCCATGATTTGATTTGGCTATTATAGATAATGCTGCTATAAACATCATGGTGCATGTGACCCTGCAAATCTGTATTTTTGCATTCTTTGTGTAAGTACCTAGTCATACAATTGCTGGATCATAATTGCAATCATAGGATTATCATAGGATAATAGGTAATTTTAAATTTGAGGAACCTCCATACTGTTTCCCATAGTGACTGCACCATTTTGCTTTCACTCAAATACTGAAAGAGATTTCACCTTTCTCCACATCCTTGCCAACACATCTTTCTTGTGCTGTTGATTTCAACCATTCTGACAGGTGTGACATGATATCTCATTGTAGTTTTCATTTTCATTTCCCAAATGATGAGTGATGTTGAGCATATTTTTATGTGTCTGTTGGCCATCTGTATATATTCTTTGGAAAAATGTGTATCCAAGCCTCCTACCCTTTTGTTAACTGGATTATTTGGTTTGGGGGAGGTTGAGTTCTGTAAGTTTTTATATATTTTGGATACTAACCTTGTATCAGATATGTCATTTGTAAATATCTACTCCAATTCCATAGGTTAACTTAGGTATATTGGTTATTTCCTTCAGTGTGCAGAAGATTTTATTCTAATGAAGTCCCAATAGGTTAGTTTTGCTTTTGTTTCCCTTGCCTAAGGATACATAACTAGTAATAAGTTGCTACTGCTAATGTCAAAGAAGTAACTGCCTGTGTTATTCTCCAGGTTTTTAATGGTTTCCTATCTCACATATTGTCTTTCATCTATATTGAATTTTTGTGGATCATGTAAGAAAGTTGTCTGGTTTCATTCTTTTGCCTGTTACTGTCGATTTCTGAAAACCATTTGTTGGAGAAACTGTCTATTTAACATTGGATAATCCTTCCTTCTTTGTTTAATACTAATCGAACTTAGAGTTGTAGGTTTGTTTTTTAGGTTTTTTATTATGTTCCAGTGGCCTATATGTATAATTTTTGCCAGTAACATTCTGTATTAAACTCGACGCCTTTGTAATATAACATGAATTCTGGAATGTGATGACTCAGATGTGCTTTTCTCTTTCAAGTTTGCATTGGCTAATCAAGGACTTTCATGGTTCCATAAAAGTTTTATGGTTGTTTGTTCTCTGAACAAAAAGCTCTCTGAAAAATGGCATTAGTAATTTGAAAGGGGTTGCATTCAGTGTGTAGACTGCTGTGGGCACTATAGACATTTTAACAGTATTTGTTCTTCCAACCTATGAACATGGAATGTTATCTAATTTCTTTGTGTCCTCCTCAATTACTTTCATTGGTGTTTTATAGTTTTCAGAATACGTATCTTTTACCTATTTGGTTAGGTTTATTCCTAGGTATATTAT
The DNA here is from genome assembly GCF_003009895.1 of Hyaena hyaena. NCBI lineage: Eukaryota > Metazoa > Chordata > Mammalia > Carnivora > Hyaenidae > Hyaena > Hyaena hyaena. The sequence goes on from NW_024082554.1 coordinate 6,654, forward strand.
ATTTTTTGGTGCAATTGTAAATGGGATAGCTTCTTTGATTTCTTTTTCTGCTTCTTAATTACTGGTGTATATATATATATATATATATAGTTTATTGTCCAGTTTATTGTATATATATATATATATATATATATATATATAGTTTATTGTCCAGTTGGTTTCCATATAACACCCAGTGCTCATCCTAACAAGTTCCCTCCTCCATGGCCATCACCTCCTTCCTCTCCCCCCCAACCCCATCAGCCCTCAGTTTCTTCTCGACGTTCATGAGTCTCTCATGGTTTGTCTCCCTCCCTCTCCCCGACTATTTTTCCCCTTCTTCTCCCCTATGGTCCTCCGTTAAGTTCCTCCTAATCCTCCTATACATGCAAATACAACATATTTCTTTTTTTCTAAACCAATTTTTATTCTTATGAAATTAATATGTATACATAGTTAAGAAAGCAAGGGATACAAAATTCCGCATAATACTCTCAACTAAATCCAGAAAAAATCAACTATATGATATAATAAGTGGTTGCAATGTTGTTTTTTTCTTAGTTTATTGTCAAGTTGGTTTACATATAACACCCAGTGCTCATCCCAACAAGTAACCTCCACTATGCCCATCACCCCCCTTCTATTCTCCCCCACTCCAATCAGCCCTCAGTTTGTACTCAGCATTCATGAGTCTTTCATGGTTTGCCTCCCTCCAACTTCCCAACTATTTTACCCCTTCTCCTCCCCCAAGGTCGGTCCTCTGTTAAGTTTCTCCTAATCCACTTATACGTGCAAACATATGGTATCTGTCCTTCTCTGCCTGACTTATTTCACTCAGCATAACACTCTCAAGGTCCATCCATGTCGTTACACACGACCAGATTTCATTCTTTCTCATTGCCATGTAGTATTCCATTGTATAGATGAACCAGATCTTCTTGATCCATTCATCCGTTGATGGACACTTAGGCTCTTTCCATGTTTTGGATATGGTTGAGAGTGCTGCTATGAACATTGGGGTCCATGTGCCCTTATGCATCAGCACTCCTGTATCCCATCAGTAAATTCCTAGTACTGCTATTGCTGGGCCATAGGGAAGTTCTACTTTTATATTTTTGAGTAATCTCCATAATGTTCTCCAGAGGGGCTGCACCAGTTTCCATTCCCAGCAATAGTGTAGGAGGATGCCCATTTCTCCACATCTTCGTCAGCATGTATAGTATCCTTATTTGTTCATTTTAGCCACTCTGACCTGCATGAGCTGGTATCTATGGGTGGTTTTGATTTGTATTTCCCTGACGATGAGGGAAGCTGAGCGTCGTTTCATGTGTCTGATGGCCATCTGGATGTCCTCTTTGGGGAAGTGTCTGTTCATGTCTTCTGCCCATTTCTTCACTGGATTATTTGTTTTTCAGATGTGGAGTATAGTGAGTTCCTTATAGATTTTGGATACTAGCCCTTTATCTGATATGTCATTTGCAACTATCTTTTCCCATTCCATCAGTTGCCTATTAGTTTTTTGGATTGTTTCCTTTACGATGCAGAAACTTTTAATCTTGATGAGGTCCCAACAGTTTATTTTTGCTCTTGATTCTTTTGCTTTTGGGGATGTGTCAAGTAAGAAATTGCTGCAGTGGAGATGAAGGAGGTTGTTCCCTGCTTTCTCTTCTAGGGTTTTGATGATTTGCTCTCTCACATTCAGGTTCTTTATCCATTTTGAGTTTATTTTTGTGCATGGAGTGAGAAAATTACCTAGTTTCATTCTTCTGCATGTTTCTGTCCAGTTCTCCCAACAACATCTGTTAAAGAGTTTGTCTTTTTTTTTTCCATTGGATACTCTTTCCCACTTTCTCAAAGATTAGTTGGCCATAAATTTGTGGGTCAAATTCTGAGTTCTCTATTCTATTCCATTGGTCTATGTCTGTTTTTGTGCCAATACCATACTGTCTTGATGATGACAGCTTTGTAGTAGAGGCTAAATTCTGAGATTGTGATGTCTCCCGTTTTGGTTTTATTCTTCAATATTACTTTGGATATTCAGGGTCTTTTGTGGATCCATACAAATTTCAGAATAGTTTGTTTTAGTTTTGAGAAGAATGCTGGTGCAATGTTCATTGGGATTGCATTGAATGTGTAGATTGCTTGGGTAGTAATGACATTTTAACAATATTTATTCTCCCTATCCATGTGCATGGAATGTTTTTCCATTTCTTTGTGTCTTCTTCAATTTCCTTCATAAGTTTTCTATAGTTTTTATCATACAGGTCTCTTATATCCTTGGTTAGGTTTATTCCTAAGTACTTTATGTTTTTTTGTGCAATTGTGAATGGGATCAGTTTCTTGATTTCTCTTTCTGTTGCTTCATTTTTGGTGTATAAAAATGTAACCGATTTCTGTATGTTGATTTTGTACCATGCAACTTTGCTGAATTCTTGGATCAGTTCTAGTAGGCTTCTGGTGGAGTCTGTCGGGTTTTCTATGTAGAGTATCATGTCATCTGCGAAGAATGAAAGTTTGACTTCCTCTTTGCCAATTCTGATGCCTTTGATTTCCTTTTGTTGTCTGATGGCTGATGCTAGGACTTCCAGCACTATGTTAAACAATAGTGGTGAGAGTGGACATCCCTGTCGTGTTCCTGATTTCAGGGAGAAAGCTCTGTTTTTCCCCATTGAGGATGATGTGAGCTGTGGGCTTCTCATAAATGGATTTTAAGATGTTTAAGTGAGTTCCTTCTATCCCGACTTTCTTGAGGGTCTTTATTAAGGAGGGATGCTGTATTTTGTCAAAAGCTTTTTCTGCTTCTATTTACAGGGTCGTATGGTTTTTATCTTTTCTTTTGTTAATGTGATGGATAACATTGATTGATTTGTGAATATTGAATCAGCCCTGTAACCCAGGAATGAATCCCACTTGATCATTTTGGATAATTATTTTTTTGTGTGCTGTTGCATTCAATTTGCATGTATCTTTTTGAGGATTTTTGCATCTGTATTCATCAAGGATATTGGCCTGTCGTTCTCTGTTTTTGCTGGATCTATGTCTTGCTTGGGAATCAAAGTGATGCTAGTTTATAATATGAGTCTGAAAGTTTTCCTTCGAGTTTTATTTTTTGGAAGATCTTGAGAAGAATGGGTATTAATTCCCTTTTAAATGTCTGGTAGAATTCCCCAGGGAAGCCATCTGGCTTAGGGCCCTTATTTGTTGGGAAATTTTTGATAACTGATTCAATTTATTCACTAGTTAGTTATGGGTTTGTTCAGATTTTCTATCTCTTCCCGTGTGAATTTTTTTAGTGAGTGTGTGTTTAGGAATTTGTCCATTTCTTCTAAGTTGTCCAGTTTGTTGGCATATAGTTTTTCATACTGTTTCCTGATAATTGATTGAATTTCTGAGGGATTGCTTGTAATAAGTCCCTTTCAATTCATGATTTTGCCTATTTGGATGCTCTCTCTTTTCTTTTCGAGAAGTATGGCTAGAGGTTATCAATTTTGTTTATTTTTTCAAAAAAACAACTTTTGGTTTTGTTAATCTGTTCAACTGTTTTCTGGATTCTATATTGTTTGTTTCTGTCCTGATTTTTATTATTTCTCTTCTCCTACTGGGTATGGGGTGCTCTTGCTCCTCTCCTCCTAGTTTCTTTAAGTGCGCTGCTAGATTTTGTATTTGTGCTTTTTCTAATTTCTTGAAATAGGCCTGGTGTGCAATGTACCTTCCTCTTAGAACTGCCTTTTCTGCATCCCTTAGAATCTGGATTGTTGTATTTTCATTTTCATTTGTTTCCACATATTTTTAAATTTCTTCTCTAATTACCTGATTGCCTCGTTCGTTCTTTATTAGGGTTTTTTAACTTTCACGTTTTTGGAAGTTTTCCAGACTTCTTCTTGTGGTTGGCTTCAATTTTCATAGCATTGTGATCTGAAAGTGTGCATGGTATGATCTCAATTCTTTTATGTTTATTGAGGGCTGCTTTATGTCCCAGTATGGGATCTATCCTGGAGAACGTGCCCTGTTCACTTGAGAAGAAAGTGAATTGTGGCTTCAGGATGTAGAGTTCTAAATATATCTGTCAAATCCATCTGGTCCAATGTGTCATACAATTTCATTGTTTCTTTAGTGATTTTTATGTCTAGTTGATCTATCCATTGCTGTAAGTGGAGTATTAAAGTCCCCTGCTATTAGCACTTTCTTGTCCATAAGATTGTTTCTGTTTGTGATTAATTGTTTTATGTATTTGGGTGCTTTTGTGTTCAGTGCATAATCATTTATAATTGTTAGCTCTTCCTGATGAATAGAGCCTGTAATTATTATATAATGCCCTTTTTTATCTCTTGTTATTGCCTTTACTTTAAAGTCCACTTTGTCTGATATAAGTATACTTCTTCCAGCTTTATTTTGACTTCGAGTGGCATGATATATTTTTATCCATCCCCTTTCTTTCAATCTGAAGTTGTCCTCAGGTCTAAAATGAGTTTCTTGTAGACAGAAAATAGAGGGATTTTTTTTTTATCCATTCTGCTACCCTATATCTTTTGATTGGAGCATTTAGTCCATTTACATTCAGTGTTATTATTGAAAAATATGGGTTTAGAGTCCTTGTGTCCTTTGTAGGATTCATGCTTGTGGTTGTGTCTCCAGTACCTTGTGTTCCTTGCAACATTTCCCTCATAGTGTCCTCCTCAGGATTTCTTTTAGGGCTGGTTTAGTGGTGAGGAATTCTTTCAATTTTTGTTTATTTGGGAAGACTTTTATCTCTCCTTGTATTCTGAATGACAGGCTTGCTGGATAGAGGACACTTGGCTACATATTTTTTCTGTTCAATTCATTGAAGATTTCTTGCCATTCCTTTCTGGCCTGCCAAGTTTCAGTAGATAGGTCTGTCACCACTCTGATAGGTTTTCCTTCTTATGTTAGGGCCCTTTTGCCCCGAGCTGCTTTCCAAATTCTCTCCTTGTCTTTATGTTTTGCCAGTTTCACTATGATATGTCATTCAGAAGATTGATTCAAGTTACGTCTGAGGGGAGTTCTCTCTGCCTCTTGGATTTCAATGTCTGTTTCCTTCCCAAGATTGGGGAAGTTCTCTACTATAATTTGCTCAAAGACTCCTTCAGTGCCTTTCCCTTTCTCTTACTCTTCTCAAATTCCTATGATACAGACATAGTTCCGTTTGATTGTATCACTCAGATCTCGAACTCTTCCTTTCATGCTCCTGGGTCAGTTTATCTCTCTTTTTCTCGGCTTCCTCTTTTTCTATAATTGTGTCTTCAAATTCACCTATTCTCCTCTCTGCCTCTTCAATCTGTGCATTGGATGCCTCCATTTTATTATGCATCTCACTTATAGCATGTTTTAATTCATCATAACTATTTTTAAGCTCCATAGTCTTTGTAGCAATAGTTTCTCTGATGTCTTCCATTCTTTTTTCACTCCCAGAGATTAATTTTATGACTCTTATTCTGAATTCTTGTTCAGTTATGTTGTTTGTATCTGTTTTGAGGAGTTCTTTAGCTGTCATTCCTTCCTGGAATTTCTTTGGAAGAGAGATCTTCCATTTCATCATTTTGGCTAGCTTTCTGTCTCTTGTTAGTTTCAAAAGCTTCTTATGCACTCTGCACCTGTGGGTACTGCTGTATTAAAGAAGGCTCTTTGACTGTCCAGGACCTGTCCATTCAGGAAGTATTCTTTGAATGATGTCTCTTGGTCTCTCTTCTTGAGGCTTTGGTCATTTTTTTCCCTACTCGTAGTGGTATTTAGGACTCTCCACCTTGTGTAGTTTGGCTTGTTTCTTGAGGTATCCCTATAAGGTTGTTTTGTCAGTGGACTGTCTCCTTTTCCTCCCAATCTCTTGTGATTCTGTAAAAGTTCCTATGGCTTCAGGCCTTCTCCATTTGAGAGATGGGGGCAAGTGAAATGCACGGAGCTCCCTACTTCTCTGTCAGCTTTGTGAAGTCTCCTCTCCTTGAAATAGTGTTAGCCAAAAGGCCTGCTTTAACCATGAACATGTGGTGGAAATGATGCTGCTATTTGAGAATAATCCCAGCTACTCTGCTGAAGAGAATAGGCCTTCAGTCAGACACTTCATCTCTCAGCATGTGGGAGAGTGAGGGAGGAGGGGGAAAGGCTGCACAGAAGTGAACTCGCAATAGCTCCAGCCACTGCTTTTGAGTGAGAGCTAGAGCTTTCTACTTAACTTCTTCCCTCCTGGAGGCCATTTTTCCATATTTAACAGGGATAAAGATTAGGCGATGGGCCGAGTCAGGATAAGCTAAAGTTGCCACTTTCCACACAGAAGACACTGCTTCGGCCTCTGGCCCAGGCAGGAGACCGTATTTCTTTTTTAAATGTTTGCTTATTTATTTTGAGAGAGAAACAGAAAGAACCAGCTTGGGAGGGGAATAGAGAGGAGGAGGAGGACAGAGAATCTGAAGCAGGGTTTGTGCTGAAAGCAGAGTGCCCAATATGGGGCTTGAACTGATGAACCATGAGATCATGATCAAGCTGGATGTTTAACCTACTGAGGCACACGGGAGACTCTATTTTTGAAGGTCAGTTTATATATTTATTTATTTATTTATTTATTTATTTATTTATTTATTTTGAGAGAGAGAGAGAGAGAGAATTACCAACAGCTCTGTGATGTCAGGGCAGAACCTGATATGGAGCTCGATGAGATCAAGACCTGAGCTGAATTCAAGAGTCAAATGCTTAACCAACTGAGCCACCTAGGTACAATGCAATAGATTTCTTCATGTTGATTTTGTATCCTGGTACTTTACTGAATCCGTATACCAGTTCTAGCAATTTTTGGTGATCCTTCAGGTTTTCTATATAAAATGTCATGTTATCTATAAATAGTGAAATTTTAACTTCTTTGCTGATTTGGATGCTTTTTATTTTTTTGTGTTGTCTTATTGCTGAGGCTAGGACTTCCAATACTATGTTAAGTAATAATGGTGAGAACAGACATCCCTGTCTTGCTCCAGACCATATAGGAAAAACTCTCTGTTTTTGCCCATTGAGGATATTGGCTGTCAGATTTTCATATATAACCTTTATTATGTTGAGGTATATTGTCTCTAAACCTACTTTGTGGAGGATTTTTGTCATGAATCGGTATTGTACTTTGTCAAATGCTTTTTCTGTATCTATGGAAAGGATCATGTGTTTCTTATACCTTCTGTTATTATTGTGGTATATCACATTGATTGATTTGGGAATATCCCTGCAGCCTAGGAATAAATCCCGCTTAATAATGGTGAATGATTCTTTTAATTTACTTTTGGATATGGTTTGTTAATATTTTAATGAGAATTTTACATTCATGTTCATCAGAGATATTGGCCTGCTGTTCTCTTTCTTAGTGGAGACTTTATCTGGTTTTGGTATCAGGGCACTGCTGGCTTAATAGAACAAATTTTGAAAATTTCCTTGTCTATTTTTGGAACAATTCAAGAAAAATAGGTATTGATTCCTCTTTAAATGTTTGGTAAAAATTTACCTGTGAAGCCATCAAGCCCTAAATTTTCTTTGCTGTGATTTTTTAAATTGATTATTTACTTTCCTTTCTGGTTATCAGTCTGTCCAAATTTTCTATTTCTTCCTGTTTCAATTTTTTGTAGTTTATATGTTTCTAGGAATTTATCCATTTCTACTGTTTCCCAATGTACTGGCATATAGTTTTTCATAAAATTCTCTTATAATTGTTTGTATTGCTGTACTGTTGGTTATTATTTCTCTTCTCTCATTTGTGTTTTATATATAATAATTTATCTTTTCTTTTGGATACATTTGGCTAGGGGGATTGTGAATTTTATTAATCTTTTCCAATGAACTATCTCCTGGTTCCATTTTTCTGTTCTACTGTTATTTTGTTTCTAGTTCATTTATTTATGCTCTAATGTTTATCATTACTTGAATTAGGAACCATTTGTTGTTCTTTTTCTGGATCATTTAGGTGTAAGGTAATTTTTTCTTTGATATTTTTGTTGTTTCTTGAAGTAGACCTATATTGCTATATACTTCCCTCTGCATCCAAAAGTTTTGGACCATTGTGTTTTCATTTTCATTTGTTTTCATATGTAATTTTATTTCTTTTTTCACATCCTGGTGACCCATTAGTTCTCTAGTAACATATTGTATACTACATTTATTTTTAGTATACAAATATTTATGTATTTGTGGTCTTTCCTAATATTCTCTTGTGGTTGAGTTCAGGGTTCATAGTGTTGTGATCAGAAAAGATGCATGGTATGATCTCAAACTTTTTGTATGGTTTGAAGCCTGATTTGTGATCTAGTATGTGAACTATTCTAGAGAATGTACTATTCTATAGAATGTCCTATGTACACTTGAATGTGTATTCTACTGAGGCGCTGGGGTGGCTCAGTTGGTTATGCATCTAAGTCGTGGTTTTGGCTCAGGTCATGGCCTCAGTTTCATGAGTTTTAGCCCCACATCAGGTCCTGTGCTAACAGCATGAAGCCTGCTTTGAATCCTCTCTCTCTTCCTCTGTTAAGCCCATTTTGTCTACATTGTCATTCAAAGTTATTGTTTCCTTCTTTATTTTCTAGTTAGATTATATGTCTACTGATGTAAGTGGTGTGTTAAAATCCCCCACTATTATTGCATTATTAGCAATGATTAGATTTATGTTTGTTACTAAATATATTTTATATTTTGGTCATCTCATTTTGGGTGCATAAATATTCAAAATTTTTTAAATTTTTGTTGATTTGTCTCTTTATTATGATACACTGCCTTCAAATGTTACAGACTCTGGTTTAAAGTCTATTACTCCCATATAAATATTGCTACTCTGGTGCTCTCTCTGTCTCTCTATCTTTCTGTCTGTCTCTTTTCAGTTTATACATATGTATACTTATTTATTTATTTATTTTGAGATAGAGAGAGGCAGAGTGTATGAGAGGAGGGGGAGAGACAGAGAGAGAGAGAATCCCAAGCAAGCTCTACACTGCCAGCACAGAGAGCAACATGGGGCTTGAACCCACAAACCATGAGATCATGACCTGTTTGAAGTTAAGAGCCAGATGCTTAACCGAATGAGCCACTCAGGCACTCCAACTACTCTAGGTCTCTTCTAAAACATTTGCATAGTAGATGTTTCTCCATCCCCTCACTAGCCAGACTTATAAAAAAGAGAAGGGAAACTACCAAAATAAATAAAATCACAAATGAGATGAGAAATAACAACCAACACCACAGAAATACAAATAATTATGAGAGAATATTATGAAAAACTATACACCACCAAATTGGACAACCTGGAACAAATAGATAAATTTCCAGAAATATGAGAAACAAAACTGAAACAGGAATAAGTAGAAAACTTGAATATACTGATAACCAGCAAATAAATTGAATCAGTAATATAAATCTCCCAAAAAACAAGAGTGAGGGCCAGATGATTTCCCATGGGAATTCAACCAAATATTTAAAGGATAATACTCAATCTTCCCAAACAATTCCAAAAATTAGACATCGAAGGAAAATTTTCAAACTCACTATACAAGGCAAGCAATATCCTGATTCCAAAATAAAACAAACTCTCCACTAAAAATGAGCATTACTGGCGAATATCCCTGAGGAACATGGATGCAAAAATGCTCAACAAGATACTAGCAAATTGAATCCAATAGTACATTAGAAGAGGTATTCAGCACATTCAAGTGGGATTTATTCCTGGGCTAGAGGGGTGGTTCAATATTAACAAATACATCAACATGAGATACCACATGAATACAAGAAAGGATAAGAATCATATGACCCTTTCAATAGATTCAGGAAAAGCATTTGAGAAAATAGAGTACCCATTCTTGATAAAAACCCTGAACAAAGTAGATATGGAAAGAACATACCTCAGTGTCATAACAGCCAATATAAAATACCCACAGCTAATAGCATCTTCAATGGGAAAAAATGTGAGATTTTCCTCAACAGTCAAGAACAAGACAGGGATGCCAACTCTCACCATTGTTATTTAGTAACATGGTACTGGAAGGCTTAGTCTAAGCAATCAGACAATAAAAAGAATTAAAGATATCCAAACCAACAAGGAGGAAGTCAATTTTTTACTATTCGCAGACAACATGATACTCTATGTATAAAATATCAAAGACTCCACCAAAAAATTACTAGAACTGATTCACAAATTCAAAAAAGTCACAGGATATAAAATCAACATACAGAGATATGCTGTATTTCTATACCAATAATGAAACAACAGAAAGACAAATCAAGGAATTGATCCCATTTACAATTGCACTAAACCCCAAAATATCTAGAAATAAACCTAATCAAAGATGTAAAAGATTTATACTCAGAAAACTATAGAACGCTTAGGAATGAAATTGAAGAGGAACCAACCTCCAAAATTGGAAAAACTGTATATTCATGGATTGGTAAAACAAATATTGTTACAATGTCTATACTACCCAAAGCAGTCTACACATTTAATGCAATCCCTATCAAGATACAACAGAATTCTTCACAAAGCTAAAACAAATAATTCTAAAACTTTTATGGAAACATGAAACCTAGAATAGCTGCAGCGATCTTGGAAAAGAAAAAAATAAATCTAGAGACATCACAATTCTGGACTTAAACCTATATTAGCAAGCTGTAGTGATCAAGATCATATCGTATTGGGGGGAAAAAAAGACACATATCAACAGAATAGAAAATCCAGAAATGGACCTTTGACAAAGCAGGAAATAATGCTGATTGGAAAAAATTCAGTCTTTTCAACAAATGATATTGGGAAAACTAGACAACAACATGCAGAACAATGAAACTGGAACACTTTCTTACATCATGCATAAAAATAAATTCACAGTGGATGAAAGACCTAAATGTGAGACAGGAAATCATCTAAATCCTAGAGGAGAACACAGGCAGCAACCCCTTTGATCTCGGCCATAACAACTTCTTACTAGACTCATCTCTGGAGACAAGGGGAACAAAAGGGGAAAAAAATGAACTATTGGGACTTCATGATGATAAAAATCTGTACAGTGAAGGTAATAAACACACAACTAAAAGGCAGCCTATGGAATGAGAGAACATATTTGCAAATGACATACCTGACTAAGGGTTAGTATCCAAAATATGTGAAGGACTTATCAAACTCAACATCCTCCCAAAAATAATCCAGTGAAGAAATGGACTGAAGACATGAATAGACATTTTTCCAAGAAGACATCCAGATTATCTAACAGACACATGAAAAGATGTTCAACATCATTCGTCAATGGGAAATAGAAATCAAAACCATGATGTTATATCTCCACACACCTGTCTGAATGGCAAAAGCTAACAACACAAGAAAGAACAGATGTTGGTAAGAATGTGGAGAAAGGAGAACCCTCTTATGCTGTTTATGGGAATGCAAACTGGTGGAGCCACTGTGGAAAACAGTATGCAGTTTCCTCAAAATGTTAAAAATAGAAGTACTTTATAACCCAGCAATTGCAGTACTTAGGTATTTACCCAAAGGATAGCAAAGTGCTGCTTTTAAGGGTCACCTGCACCCCGATGTTTCTAGCAGCATTATCCACAATAGCCAAATTATGGAAAGAGCCCAAAAGTCCATCAACTGATGAATGGAATAATGAAGTGTGGTATACACATACAATGTAATATTAATCTATCATCAAAAAGAATGAAATCTTGCCATTTACATTGTGGATGGAGCTATAGTGTATTATGCTAAGTGAAATTCATCAGCCAGAGAAAGATAAATAAAATATGATTCCATTCATATGTGGTGTTTAAGAAAGAAAACAGATCAACATAGGGGAATGGGGAAAAAAAGAGAGGGAAGCAAGTCATAAGAGACTCCTAACTATAGAGAACAAAGTGAGGGTTGATGGAGGGGATGTTGGCAGTGAATGGGCTAAATGGATGATGGGTGTTAAGGATGACCACTGGGAAAATAACGAATCAATAAATTATATTCCTGAAACCAATATTACATAGTATGTAAACTAACTAGAATTTAAATAAAATTTTGAAAAAAGTAAAATGAAATATACTATATCATAAAATTATTAAATAGATAAGATGTCTAGAACCATGTAGTCTTAACAATTGTGTTTTCTACATTTAGAAAAGTATTCTCTAACAATAACACTATCTAACAGCCTGACACGTAAATATAAAAATTTACCGCTTCATCTTGCATAGCTAATTAAACACATCTTTATTTATTTTTTATTTTTTCTTAAATAGTTTATTGTCAAGTTGGTTTACATATAACAGCCCGTGCTCATCCCAACAATTAAGCACATCTTTATACTAACCTTTGCTACTTCTTTTTTCAAAATTTTATTTAAATTATAGTTAGTTAACACACAATGCTAGTTACAGTGTTAGTTAACATACAATGCTCATGAAATAATTATTCATGAGTAGATTTCACTGATTCATCACTTACATGCAACACCCACTGCTCATCATAAAATGTACCCTCCTTAGTACCCATCATTGATCTAGCCCATTCCCCACCCACCTTCCTCCATCAACCCTGTTTGTTCTCTCTTTAAGAGTGTTTCCCTTTTTTTTCTCCCCTCTCACATGTTCGTCTGTTTTGTTTCTTAAATTCCATATATGAGAGAAATAATGTGGTATTTGTCTTTCTCTAACTTATTTCATTGAGTATTATGCACTCTAGCTCTATCTACATCATTGCAAATGACAAGATACCATGCTTTTTGATGCCTGAGTACTATTCCATCATGTGTATGTGCATACTTACACACACATGCACACGCAACGTCTCATCTTCTTCATCCATTCATTAGTAAATTGACATTTGGTCTCTCCCCACAGATTGGCTATTGCTGCTAATGCTAATGCTAATATATCTGGGTGCATGTACTCCTTCAAGTCTATATTTTTGTTTAGTTTGGGTAAATAATAGTGTAATTGATGAATTGTGGGATACTATTTTTAAATTTTTGAGGAACCTCCATACTATTCTCTGGAGTGGCTTCACCAGTTTGCAATCCCACCAACAGTTCAAGAGGGTCTCCCTTTCTCTGGATCCCACCAACACTTGTTATTTCTTGTGTTGTTAACTTTAGCCATTCTGACATGTGTGACATGGTATTTCAATGTGGTTTTGATTTATATTTCCTTGATGAGTGATGTTGAGCATCTTTTCATGTGTCTGTTAGCTATCTGAAATTTTTTTTTTGGAAAAGTGTCTATTCATGTCTTCTGCCCATTCTTAAACTGGATTATTTGTTTTGGGAGTATTGAGTTTGATAAGTTCTTGATAGATTTTGTGTACTAACTTTTTATCTTTTATGTCATTTGCACATATCATCTTCCATTCCATAGCTGCCTTTTAGTTTTGTTGATTGACTCCTTCACTGTGCAGAAGCCTTTTATCTCAATGAGGTCTCGATAGTTTAGTTTTGCCTTTGTTTCCCTTGCCACTAGAGACATGTCTAGTAAGAAGTTGCTGTGGCCAAGGTCAAAGAGGCTGCTGCCTGTTTTCTCCAGTGGGTTTTTTATTTTCTGTCTCATATTTAGGTATTTTGTTCATTTTAATTTATTTTTATGTGTGGTGGAAGAAAGTAGTCCAGCTTCATTGTTCTCCATGTTGCTGTCTAGTTTTCCCAATATCATTTGTTGAAGAGAATGTCCTTTTTCCATTGGATATTCTTTCCTGTGTGGTGAAGATGAATTGATCATATAGTTGTGGGTTCATTTCTGGGTTTTCTATTCTGTTCCATTGATCTATATGTCTGTATTTGTACCAATACCCCAACTGTCTTGATGACAACAGCTATATAATATAGCTTGAAATTCCTAATTGTGATGCCTCCAGTTTTGTTGCTCTTTTTCAGGACTGGCTATCCGTGGTCTTTTGTGGTTTCAAACAAACTTTAAGGTTTTTTATTCTAGCTCTTTAAAATTAATGGTGGTATATTGATGGGGATTGTATTAAATTAATAGTTTGTTTTGTGTAGTATAGTCATCTTAACAATGTTTGATCTTCCAACCCTGGAGCATGGAATGTTACTCCATTTCTTTGTGTCTTCAATTTCTTTCATAAACTTTTTATAGTTTTCAGAGTACAGACCTTTTACCTATTTAGTTAGGTTTATTTCTAGGTATCTTATTGTTTTTGGTACAGTTGCACATGGGATTGATATCTTGATTTATTTTTCTGGTGGTTTTTAATTAGTGTTTAGAAATGCAGGAGATATGTGCATGTTGGTTATGTATCCTGTGACTTTGCTGAATTCATGTGCTATTTCTAGCAATTTTTGGTGGAGTGTTTAGGATTTTCTGCTTAGAGAATTATATCTGCAAATAGTAAAAGTTTGACTTTTTCCTTGCCAATTTGGATGCCTTTTATATCTGTCTGTTGTCTGATTGCTCAGGTGAAGAATTCTAGTACTATGTTAAATAGTAATAATGATGAAAGTGGACAACCTTGTCCTGTTCCTCACTATAGAGGAAAAGCTCTCAGTTTTTCCCCATTGATGATGATGTTAATGTGGTTATTTCATATATGGCCATTAAGCTGTTGAGGTATGTTCTATATATACCTACTTTGTTGAGAGTTTTTATCAAGAATGGATGCTATAATTTTTCAAATACTTTTTATGCATCTATTGAGAAGATCATTTTTTTCTTATCATTGTTTGTATTAAGGTGGTGGATCATGTTGATTGATTTGAGAATACTGAAACAGCCCTGTAGCTCAGGGATAAATCCCACTTGATCGTGGTGAGTAATTCTTTTAATATACCATTGGATTTGATTTTCTGGTATCTTGCTGAGAATTTTTGCTTCCATCTTCATCAAGGATATTGGCCTATAATTCTCCTTGTTAGGGGGTGTTTGTCTGGTTTTGGAATCAAGATAATGCTGGCCTTGTAGAATTAATTTGCAAGTCTTTTTTTTCTGTTTTTATTTTTTGTTTTGTTTTGTTTTTGAACAGTGTGGGGAAAAATAGGTATTAAATCTTCTTTAATTTTTTTTAAATGTTTTATTTATTTCTAGGAGAGAGAGAGAGAGACAGGGTGAGCAGGGGAGGGTCAGAGAGAGAGGGAGTCACAGACTGAAACAGGCTCCAGGCTCTGAGCTGGCAGTCAGCACAGAGCCCGACGCGGGGCTCGAACCCACGAACCGCGAGATTATGACCCAAGCGAAAGTCGGACGCTTAACCGACTAAGCCACCCAGGCGCCCCTTAAATCTTCTTTAAATGTCTGGTAGAATTCCTTTTGGAAGTCATTGGCCCTGGAATTTTTTTGGTTGGAAGATTTTTGATTACTGTTCCAATTTCTTTGTTGGTTATTAGTCTGTTCGAATTTTCTATTTATTCCTGTTTCAGTTTTGGTAGTGTGTATGCTTATTGGAAATTATCCATTTTTCCAGGTCGCCCAGTGTGTTGGCACATAATTTTTCATCATATTCTCTTATAATTGTTGGTATTTCTGAAGTGTTGTTTATAGTCTTTTCCCTTTCATTGGTGATTTTTATTTATTTGGCTTCTCTCTCTCTTTCTCTCCTCTCTCTTTGATAAGCTGGCTAAGGCTTTATCAATTTTATTAATTCTTTCAAAGACCCAGCTCTTAGTTTCTTTGGTCTGATCTACTGTGCCTCTTTTGTTTCTATTTATATCTGCTCTAGTTTGTATTACTTCCTTTCTCCTTCTGGCTTTAGGTTTTATTTGCTGTTGCTTTTTATACGTCCATTAAGTGTAAGTTTACGTTGTGTATTTGAGTCCTTTCTTGCTTCTTGAAGTAGATCTGTATTGCAATATACTTCCTTCTTAGGACTGCCTTTGCTGCCTCCAAGTGATTTTGGACTGTAGTATTTCCATTTTCATTTGCTTTCAGGTACTTTTTAATTTCATTGTTAACCCATTTATTATTTCAAATAATGTTTTCCTCCAAGTATTTTTAGTCTTTGAAATTTTTTTTTGTGATTGACTTCAACTTTTATAGCATTATGGTAGGAATATATGCATGGTATTATCTTGATTTTTTTGTACTTGTGGAGGGCTGATTTGTGACCCAGAATGTGATCTATTCTGGAGACTGATCCATGTGCGCTTGAGAAGAATGTGTGTTTTTATGCTTTAGAATGAAATCTGAATAAGTAAGTCCATCCAGTCCAGTGTGTCTTTCAAAACCAGTTTCATTTTTAGGCTTCTGGTTAGATTATCCTTCCATTGTTCTAAGTGGGCTGTTAATTCTCCTACTATTATTGTATTATTGTCAGTTTCTTTATGTTTGTTATTAATTGATTTATATATTTGTGTGCCTCAAATATGGAGGAAAATATTTATAATTTTCAGATATCTTTGATAGACTTCTTAATTATCACCAATTTAAAATGTTGATATCTGATATAAGCATGGCTAATCTGGCTTTCTCTCAGCATCCATTAGCATAATAGATGGTTCTCCATGCCCTAACTTTCAATCTGGAGGTGTCATTAGGTCTAAAATGAGTCTCCTATAGGCATCGTATAGATGGATCTTGCTTTTTTATCCATTCAGATACCCTATGTCTTTTGTTTGGAGAATTAGTACACTTACATTCAGGTTGAGTACCGTAGGATATGAGTTTCATTCCACGTGTTACTTATAAAGTTGGTGTTTCTGGCTATGTTCTCTTCTCCTTTGTAGTATTTGTTGCTTTTGGTCCTTTTTTTTTTTTCCTTGCTTAATATTTCTTGCAGGGCTGGTTTAGTAGTTCTTAACTCCTTTACATTTTATTTGTCTGGGAATCCATCTCTCCATCTTTTCTTAATGACAGCCTTCCTGGATAGAGTATTCTTGGCTGCATATATTTTTCATTCAGCACATTGATTATAACCTGCCACTGCATTCTGGTCTGCCATTTCTCTGGACAGATCTGCTAGGAACTTAAATCTGTCTTCCCTTGTAGGTTAAGGACTTTTTTTTCCTTGCGGCTTTCAGGATTCTTTTCTTGCCTGTGTGTTTTGTGAATTTGACTATGATATGCCTTGGTGATGTATGGCTTTTGTTGAATTTAAAGGGAGTTCTGTTTCTTGGATTTTGAGTCTGTGTTCTTCCTCAGATTAAGTAAGTTTTCTGCTATAATTTGCTCATTTAACCCTTCTGCCTCTTTTTCTCTCTCTTCATCTTCTTAGAGTCCTATGACATGCATGTTATGTTTTTAATAAGTCACTGAGCTCCCTAAGTCTATCTTAATGATCTGTTACCTTTTTGCCCCTCTTTTCAATATCATATTTTCCGTAATTTTATCTTCTATACCACTAATTCATTCCTCTGCTTCTTCCATACTCATTGTCATAGCATCTGTTTGAGTTTGTGTCTCAGTTATAGCATTTTTAATTTCAGCCTAATGATATTTTAACTTTTTAATCATTGCAGTAAGAGATTCTCTAATCTCTTTTATGCTTTTTAAACTGTGGATAGAAGACTTATAATTGTTGTTTTAACATTCTAGTACAGAAATCTTACATATATCTGTATCGATTATATCCCTGACCATCATTTCTTCCTGTCCTTCTTTTGGGATGAATTCTTCCATCTTGTCATCTGGAGGAAGAAAAACATAATAAAATAAAATACAAATTTTATACAAAAATATCAAATGAAGGTATATTTTGGTCTGCTATATAAGCGAAGCTTTATATCAAAAAGTAAAAAGAGGAAATTAAGAAAAAATAAAAATAAAAGTAAATTAAAGTAAAATAAATTTTAATATAAAATAAAATAAAAATTTTTGGTCTTTCCATATCCAGGGGGGAAAACAAAAGCAAAAGCAGAAGCAAAAAAACCCCAACAAACATTGAACAAACAAACAAATGAAGCTAGATCCACTTTCCCCTAGTGCTGAAACTTCAGCACTCCGTGTTCAGTAGACTCAAAGTGTGGAAGGGATTTATGGTGGCCTTCTGTGGGAAAGGCCAGCTGCTCTGATTCTCAGGCAGAGAACTAGCCCTAGTGGAGATGGGCCTGGAGGGCACAGTGGTGCAGGGCTTAGTGTAAAGGCTCCATTCTCTACTTGATGGTTCAGTTTATCTCCCTCAGGTTGATCAGTGTTGGTAGGCTAATGGTGAAAATGGCTTCACCCTGCTCTCTAGTGTCTGGAGTGAGAAGTTCACATCCTCACAGATGTGCCACGAATCACCCCTCCAGTGTCCCTGGCTTCCTTCAGCTCCCCATCTGCACCCTATCTGTGCCTGAGCTGTCTGCCTGCCAGGTGGCATCTCTCTCCTGAGTTTTATCTAAGGCACAAACTCCGCACTTAGGAGACCCCCGAGGCTATGACCATGCTGATCATCTGGGGGAAGGTCTTGCCGCACTATATCCAGTAGAATCTTGTCCCAGAAAATGTTTACATAGCAGTGGATCAGTTTATGGTAAATTGCAACACACAGCTGGTGCCACAGTTTGCCAAGGTGAAGCCCGGTGTCTTTGCTCCTATACAAGTGAATGGGCAGCTCTAGGGCACTTACTGAGTCTTTTGTTCATAGAGAGGCCGTATTCCCTCTCCAGATACATTCAAAGTAGGGGAACCACTCTTTCTCGTGCAACCTAGGGAATCCTCAGACTGCGCTGCATGCTCCTGGGGCTCTGCCCCACTTCCTCGCCAGAGCACTGCCAGGCACTGATCTCTGAAACATCAGAATTCATATTCCACTCTTTATATAAACATAACTGGTGGTACTTAAATCTTCTTTCTCCTGTTCAATCCTCTTTCTCCTTTCAACTATTTTGGGGGAACAGTTTTCTTGTGCAGTCCCTTGTACAGGTTTTCACTCTTTCTCTCTAGCTACTTTCGTGGGGACTGCTTTTGTTGCATGAAGTCAATCTCCCCACCTCTTTCTGCTCCACAAAAAGGGCTCCCTTCCCTCTATGGTACCATGGCTTTCCTTTTCCCCAGATTCATATTCTCCAAGTATATCTTTGATCCACACGATTAGTGTTTTTGCTATCACCACACTGAACTATTCTTGTTAAGGTTATTAGTGAGACTGCACCCTGCTATATATAATGGTCATTTTTAGGGCCTCATCATGCTGGATATGTCAGTTTTATTTTATAGAGTTGAACATTTTCTCTCTCCATGTAATACTTTCTTCACTTAGTGTTTAGGACACTCAAATCACCTGCTACTTAATTGGTGCCTTTTCGTCAATTTCTGTTGCTTATACTCCCTCATATTTTTTACATTTTAGAAGTGGAATACCTCAGAAATCCATCCTTGGACCTCTTCTCTTTTCTACACACTTTTTCTAGGTAATCTCATCCAGCGTAATGACCTTAATTACCATTCATTATATAATAATTTGGTGTATGTTCCTCATTCTTGGGAGGGAACCTCTAAACTGTTGGAATTTTCCAAATCATAGACCTGTTTGTGTTATTGGGGCACCTTGGTCGCTCAGTCAGGTGAGTGTCTGACTTCAGCTCAGGTCATGATCTCATGGTTTGTGGGTTTGAGCCCCACATCAGCCTCTGTGCTGACAGCTCAGAGCCTAGAGCCTGCTTTGGATTCTGTGTCTCAGTCTCTGTCCTTCCCTGGCTCATTCTCTCTCTCTCAAAAGTAAATAAACACTAGAAAAATAGAACTGTCTGTGTTATCATGGTAGGCCAAGACAATTTATGTCAATGAGGTCATTCATTGTGGGCCCCAAGTTAATGCTAATGAAATGAATCAGAATGGGAGCAAGGCACACCAAAAAGAACAACTTTGAGATTAGAGAGTTGAGACATTGAACCACATGATATTACCCTTACCTACTTGCTTGGTGAGAGGCAGAAGGTTAGATGTTGTGTTTAGTCACATGATCATTGAGTCAATCAGTCATGCCTAAGTTTTAATTTTATTGACATTCCAATAAAATTCTGGACAATAATTATAAACTTTCTTTTTGGTAAAAACATTGATGTCCTGGAAGGTGACTGATTTTGTGGGGAGAAGGGGGCAACACTGTGTTTAGAACTCTCCCAGACATTGCTATAAGTGCTTCTTTATTTGGCTGGTCCTGATTTTCAATCTGAATAATAAACTGTCATTGTAAGTATAGCACTTCCTTGTGTTCTGTGAGTTGTTCTAGTAAATTATCAAACCTTGGGGTAGTATGGGAACTCCCAAATTTGTAGCCAGTTGTTCAGAGTGTGAGTGGCCTGAGGATCTCTAAAATTATGGCTGGCATTGGACATAAGGGAAACTTTGTTGAGAACTGTGCCTTTAAACTGTGTGGTCTGTGATAAATCCAGTATTTAGTTACAGAACTGAATTTCAATACTGACCCCAACAATATGCTCACAAACTTCAGGTTTCTAATACCAGCCTGGAAATCTCCCTTAAACTACATTCATATATCCAGTAAATAATTCTAAGATTCATCTGGATGTCTAAAGAACTCAATTTTAATAAGTTCAAAGGTAAGTCTCATTTTCTCCCCAAAATTTGATTCCCTAAAATTCTCCCCTATTCTAGTTAATGGTCATTCCATTTTACCGACTGTTCAGAGCAAAACTTTTATTAGCTAATAATATAATATTTATAAATTAATGTAATTACTTTGCTCGAAACCATGTAAAGGTTTACTTAACCCCCAATCCCTGGAACAACCTACTAGATTTTGCAATATCTAGCCCATCTACTATCTCTGATCTCATGTCCTGCTAATATCTCATTTTTTCTCATACTATTATAGCCAGATGGGTCTCCTTTCAGTATTTTGAAAATTACAGTCTTGATACTTCTTCAGTATCAAAATGCTTCGGATTTTATCCACATTATTTGTTCCTTTATCTCCTTCAAGACTTTACTTGAATATCTACGTTATAGGCAGACCTTC
The DNA here is from genome assembly GCF_003009895.1 of Hyaena hyaena. Classification (NCBI taxonomy): domain Eukaryota; kingdom Metazoa; phylum Chordata; class Mammalia; order Carnivora; family Hyaenidae; genus Hyaena; species Hyaena hyaena. The sequence continues at coordinate 27,478 of NW_024082554.1, forward strand.
ACTAAACAGGCAATTAAAAACTATACAACTCTCTGTCACCTTCTCTACTCTATATTTTGTCTTTATAGCACATATCACTAATATTCTACATAGTTATTTTATTTCATGTACTTCTCCAGTAGAATGTAAGCTCTATTATGGCAGAAATTTTTGTTAGAACAGTACCCTGCTTATTATAATAGATACCCAATAAGTATTTGTTGAATAAGTGATTGAATTGCTAGAGTTACTTTTTGAAGCAAGTAGATGAGATGTCATTTGGTAAATAAGGTGGAGAATTTACCCAGTATAAAAAATAGTTTAAGTTGAATCTTAATATTTCAAGTTATACCTGCAATGTTGAAAATGTTGAAAAATTGAAAGAAGATTAACAATGAACAATTTTTAGTTATACTTACCTTTATGAGATATATGGTGTTGATTTATTTATACTTTAAGAAATAACGTTCCACCAACACAACAGGATAATCAAGGGAATCAAGTTTATATCTTTATGGCTACATTCAAGAAGTAGTTTTTTCTTTGTTTTTATTTTTTCAGTATAATAGCAAATTTTCAAACACTTATCTGTACTATTAAATGGATAATGTTATGTAGCTGTTAGAACTCCTAGATAACCTGATACTTAATAGTGACCTAACCAAGTTTTCCTCTTAACAGTAAACAGAAGGTAGAAATTCCAGAAGGCAGTGGAGTAGGAGAACCCTAGATTCATCTCATCCTTTGAACACAACAAGATGACGAATCATTTGAATACCCCAGAAGTCAACCTAAAGACAGACAGGTAAATTTCATAACCAAAGGGAGAGAGGAAGTCATATCAAAGAAGGTAGGAAAAGCAGAGACCTGGTTTAGGGGAGAAATGGATTACAGGTGCTGTGGAGGAGACAGAGCCATGGCTGTAGAGAAAGGTGAGAGAGAAAACAGCACATAAGAGAATGCAAAAGAACATTTCCCCCAAAAGAACTGGTTGGGAAAATGAGAGGGGCTGATTTTCCTGAGTTCTGACAACTATGGCCTTAAAGATGAGTTTTAAAGGTCAACATGCTTGGCTAAGACAGAATCATTAAAGTGCTGTCTTACTCCTGAAAGGAAGGCAGGACAACTGCCCAGGGACAGAAGCAAGGACACAGCAATCTGAAGAATTCTTGGGGCACAAGAAGGGAGATTATTCACTCCTCTAGGATTATATCCCTGAAAGGCAGCATTTACCGACATACCTCTCTGGGGAAAAAAGGTGCCTGCTGGCACCATTTCTCTCCTCTGCAACTCAAGATAAACACAGAGCCACATGTAGGAAGCAGCTTAGTACCTACACTGGCTACGTAACTTGCTTACACCAAGTCTCATACCCCTGTGCTCCTCTCGCTCAGGGACGTCTCCTCTCACTCAAGCTTGGCTCAACCCCAGTGCAGTAGGCCCTGCTCAATCAAGTTTTCCTGAGTCTCAGTGTGGCATGGCTCTGCCCCAGAAGACCAGCACAAGACCCTGTCCACACCACATCCCTAAAGCCTTAAGTTTTTAAAAGTCAACATGCTTCGCTGGAATAGAGCCTAGAGACGGAGCTCTTAGAGAGAAGGCAAGCAAAAAACCTGATGGTAAATAGCGTGCAATCAACAATATGAAAAACACCTGAAGTACACAGGGGGGAGACTATTAGCTCTTGTCAAAGTGCTTCCCTGAAAGGAAGCTTTCAGGGAAACAACTCTCACGGGACAAGGGACCTGGTTGGTGCCATTTCCCTCCTATGCTAGTGGACAGAACAACTTACATTAAACAATTTAGCACTCACATTAGCTTCCTAGCCTGCTTACAAGTCCCTCATCCCTGTGCTCTGACAGGACTGCTCCTCTCACTCAAGCTTGGCTCAGTCCCAGTGCAGTAGGCCCATTCACCCAAAGACCACCAGAAACCCCTACCTATACCATAATCCTCATCAGAGAGGTCTGAAGTGCTTTAATTCTAGTGGAAATAGTGTCAGGTCTCATTTAACAAGCAAATCAGAGCATAGCTACTTAAAAGTTACAATATTCTGGCCAAGGACCAAATACTTCCCAACTTCCCAGGAGATCCTCTGCAGACAATGGAACTGAAGGATAGAGCAGCCAAAATTCAATAGTAGAGTGCATGAAGCACACATCGGAGACACTCCCTGAAGTGTCAGGCTCTGACTATAACCTCTTCTTTATAAAGCCATTACTTTAAGGATCAGGAAATATAATAAGCTTTTCTAGCATATATAAGAAGGCAGAAGCTTATATAAAAATGCCAAGATGGAGGAATTCTTTCCGATGAAAGAACAAAGTAAAGTCATGTCCAGAGATCTAAGTGAAACAGATATAAGCAACATGCCTGGAGAAGAATTTGAAGGAACAATCATAAGGCTACTCAATGGGGTTTGGAAAAGAATGTAAGACTCCAGGGAGATGGTTGCCACAGAAATAAAAGAGTTTAAAAAGAATCAGTCAGAAATGAAGAACGCTACAGCTGAGATTGGAAACAGGCTTGATCTGATGAACAGCAGGCTGTCTGGAAGAGGTAGAGAAAAGAAAAAGTGAACAAAAGAAAGAAAAAATTATGGAACATGAGAATAGACATAGGGAACTTGGTGACTACATCAAATGCAATAACATTCGTATTATAGCAGTCACAGAAGAAAAAGAGAGAAAAAGGGGCAAAAAATTTATTTGAGGAAATAATAGTGGAAAACTTACCTATTCTGGATAAAGAAACAGACTTCCTGATCCATGAGGTGCAGAGAACTCCCACCAAAATAAACAAAAGCAAGTCAATACCAAGGTGTATTGTAATTAAATTTATAAAATATAACTATAAAGAAAACGATCAGAAAAGCAGCAAGACAAAAGAAGTCCCTAACTTACAAGAGTAGACCAATAAGTCTAGCTGCCAATTTCTCCACAGAAACTTGGCAAGCCAGAAGAGAGTGGCAAGACATATTTAAGGTGCTGAATGGGAAAAATCTGCAGCTAAAAATACTCTATTGAGAAAGGCTATCATTCAGAATAGAAGGAGAGAAAAAGAGGTTCTCAGACAACACAAAAGCTACAGTAGTTTGTGACCAGTAAACCAGCCATGCAAGGAATATTAAAGGGAACTCTTTGAGTAGGGACAAAAAGACCAAAAACAAACAAGACTTCCAAAGAACAGAGAATATCTCCAGAAACAAGGACAAAGCAATTAATAAAATGGCACTAAATGCATACCTATTAATACTATCTCTGAATGTAAATGTACAGAATGTTCCAATCAAAAGACACAGGTTTTTAGAATGGATAAAATAACAAGACCTACCTACATGATGCCTACAAGAGATTAATTTTAGGACTAAAGATACCTCTTGGGGAAAAAAAAAAAAGATATCTCTTTGGGTACCTGGGTGTTTCAGTCAGTTAAGAGTCCAACTTCGGCTCAGGTCATGATCTCTCAGTTCATGAGTTTGAGCCCTGGATCAGGTTCTGTGAAGACAGTGTGGAGCCTGGAGCCTGCTTCAAGTTCTGTGTCTCCCTCTCAATCTGTCCCTCCTCTGTTCATGTTCTGTTTCTCTCTCTCTCAAAAATAAACAAACATTAAAATTAAAAAAAAAATAACTAAAGACACCTGTAGATTGAAAGTGAGGGGATGGAGAAATATTTATCATGCAAATGAACATCAAAAGAAAGCCAGAGTAGCAATACTCATACCTGACAAAGAAGACTTTAAAGTCTGTAACAAGAGATGAAAAAGGGCACTATATATGTCATAATAAAGGGGATAATACAACAAAAAGATCTAAAATTTGTAAATATATGTGTGCCAAAAAGGGAGAACACAATTATATTTAAAAAAGTAATAACAAAAACAAAACAACTCATTGATAATAATACAATAACACTAGGAGACTTAAACACCTTAGTTACATCAATGGATAGATCAACTAAGGAGAAATTCTACAAGGAAACAATGGCTTTGAATGACACACTAGACCAGATAAACTTCAGATATATTCAGAACATTCCATCTTACAGCAACAGAATATGCACTCTTTTCAAGTGGACATGGCAGATACTCCAGAATAGATCACATAGTAGGTCAGGAATCAGGCTTCAACGAGTACAAAATGATTGTGATCATGCCATGTGTATTTTCTGACCACAACAGTATGAAATATAAAGTTTATCACAAGAAAAATTATGTAAAGTCCACAAATACATGGATGTTAAACAACATGCTATTGAGTAATGAATGGGTAAATTAGGAAATGAAAGACATTTTGCTGAGAACAAACTGAGGGTTGAGGGGAGTGGGGGAGAGGAGAAAGGGAGTGATGGGCATGGAGGAAGATACTTGTTGGGATGAGCACTAGGTGTTATATGGAAACCAACTTGACAATAAGCTATAAAAAAAAGATATATGGAAACAAATGAAAATGAAAACACAATTGTTGAAAACTGGGATGCAGCCAAAATAGCACTAAGAAGGAAGTATATACAATCCTACCTCTATAAACAAGAAAAATCTCAAATAAACAACCTAACCCTACACCTAAAGGAGCTATAAAAATAGCAACAAAATAAGCCTAAAGGCAGCAGAAGGAATACAAACAAACAAACAAATATGAAACAAAACAAAAACCAAAGAACAGTAGAGCAAACCAATGAAAGCACACGGTGGTTCTTACAAACATTAATAAAACGGTACCTCCCCTCCAGCTAGACTTATCAAAAAAGAGAAAGGACCCAAATAAATAAAATCAAGTGAGAATGGAGAAATAACAACCAATACTACATAAATACAAACAGTTATAAGAGAATATTATGAAAAACTATATGCCAAGGAATTGGACAACCTGGAAGAAATGGATAAATTCTTAGAAACATATAAGCTACCAAAAGTGAAATAGAAGAAAATAGAAAACTTGAAAAATTCAATAACCAGCAAAGAAATGGAATCAGTAAAAAAAAAAAAAATCCAGGGCAAGATGCCTTCACAGACTTGCTTTACCAAACATGTAAAGAAGAGTTAATACCTATTAATCTCAAACTATTCACAAAAATATAAAAAGACCAGAAATTTCCAAATGAGGTCAGCATTACCCTGATACCAAAATCAGATAAACATTCTACAAAATATAAGGACATTCTACAAAAGTAAAAGGAAATAAAAAAGAAAAAATAAATCATAGGCCAATATCCCTGATGAATTTAGATGTAAAAACTCTCAGTAAAATATTAGCAAACTAAATCCAACAGTACATTAAAAGAATCATTCACCACAATGAAGTAGGATGTCTTCCTGGGCTGCAGGGGTAGTTCAATATTTGCAAATCAATCAACATGATAAAAACATCAATAAAAGAAAGTATAAGAACAATATAATCTTTACAATAGATGCAGAAAAAGCATTTGACCCGACATAACATCCATTCATAAATACCTCAACAAAGCAGTGTTAGAGGAAACATACCTCAACATAATAAAGCCCATATACAAAAAACTCAGAGTTAATATAATCCTCAATGTGGAAAAACTGAGAGCTGTCCCTCTACAGCCAGAAACAACATACTCTCACCACTGTTATTTAACATATTATTGGATGTCCTACTCACAGCAATCAGACAACAAAAAGAAATAAAACACTTCCAAATCAGCAAGGAAGAAGTCAAACTTTAATTATTTGCAGATGGCATGATACTCTATATAGAAACAAAATATTGATAACTGATAGAAGAATTCAGTAGTCACAGGATACAAAATAAACATAAGGAAATTGTTACATTTCTATACATCAAAAATGAAGCAGCAAAAAGAGAAATCAAGGAAGAAATCCCATTTACAATTGCATCAAAAACCATAGTAGGGATGCCTGGGTGGATCAGTGGGTTTGGCGGTGAACTTCAGCTCAGGTCATGATCTCACAGCTCCTGAGTTTGAGCCTCGCATTGGGCTCTGTGCTGATAGTTCAGACCCTGGAGCGTGCTTCAGATATTTTGTCTCTCTCTCTTTGTCCCTTCCCTGCTCATTCTCTTTCTGTCTCTATCTCAAAAATAAATAAAACATTAAAAAAAAATAGGATACCTAGGCATAAACCTAATCAAATAGGTAAAAGATCGGTACTCTGAAAACTATTAAAAGCTGATGAAAGAAATTGAAGATGATACAAAGAAATGGAAAAAATATTTCATACTCATGGATTGGATGAACAAATATTAAAATGTCTATAGTATACAAAGAAATCTACACATTTAATACAATGTCTATCAACATACGGACAGCATTTTTCACAGAACTGGAACAGACAATCCTAAAATTTGTATGGAATCACAATATAGGAGCCTAAGCAACCTTGAAAAAGAAAAGCATATATAGAAGCATCACAGTTCTGAACTTCAAGTTATATTGCAAAGCTGTAGTGATGAAACAATATGGTACCAGCACAAAAATAGACATATAGGTAAACAGTGGAGGAGGGTGCCCGTTTCTCCATATCCTTGCCTCTTTACTTCTAATATGTGAGATGGACTATATGTGAATTATAGGCTTGTGGTAAAATTCACTTTGTGTACATATTCTTTTTATTTCTTTTGTTTGCTGCCCTTGTGTTCTGTTTTGTTCTTCTACTTGACTAATTGTAAATTTCAAATTTTTCATGTACTACTTATGCATTAATAAGTTCAAACATCAGTGTTTAAAATTTTTCATCTCTCTCAAGGTTAAGTGTTGATTATATTCCATCTAATCAAAATAATGGGTTCCAATCTCACTAAGGTTTTATAGCATGAAGAAATTGGACAAAGATGTATAAAATCAGTTATGTTTTGTTTAGAATTGCATAAGAGATACATATAATAAAACAAAACTCAATATAGACATCTGATTAAAGAATGGAAGAAAAATATGTTTTATAGTAAATAGAATTCTATGCTTGAGTACTTGAGTTTGAACTGTACATTTCTGACATTTATTAACTGAATGACATTTTATAAACTTTTCAAGTCTTTTTATCTTTTTCAGTAAAACAAGAATTATAATATATACCTCACAGAATAATCCTGAGGACTAATGTACTTTATGTCCCATTACACACAATGAAAGCTTTTAAAATGAGTTGCAAGTAAAGTTTAATGATTTTTATTCACAAATAAACTTTTTGTAATGAAATGAAAAATAGTTGATTTTCATAAAATGATATTTTCTTATTTGTTATTTGGGGGGAAGTTTGATATTTCTGCTTTTCTCATTCAACAGTGTTCATATACCAAGGCTTGAAGATGAACAGCTTTTGCATAAATCCTCATTATTCCTTAATAGAGTCAACACAAGTAGAATAACTATGTTATTAATTCGTTAGGCCAACAATGGCTTACTATTTATCATATACACAGCAATTCTCCCAATATTACAGAAGACATATAAACATTTGAGGTTTGATTGGATAACCTTAACTATATTGATACAATTCTCACACAAGTTACCTATTATCATCTAATTATGAAGTCAAAGTCACATATTTCTTTTTTTTTAATTTTCTATTTGAGTACAGTTGATACACAATGCTAAATTAGCTTCAGGTATACAACATAGTGATTCAACATCTCTATGTTATCAGCTATTCTTACCACAAATGTAGCTATCACCTGTCACCTTACACCACTATTACATCATTGACTATATTCCCTGTATTACATGTTTTATTCCTGTGACTTATGCATTCCATAACTGGAATCCTGTATCTCCCACTCCCTTTTATCCATTTCTTTTTAATTTAATTAATTTTTAAATGTACATCCAAGTTAGTTAACATATATATATATGTTAACACACACACACACACACATATATATAGAGAGAGAGAGAGACAGAGAGACAGAGAGAGATAGAGAGACAGAGAGATACAGAAGGAGAGACAGAGAGAGACAGAGCATGGATGGGGGAGAGGCAGAGAGAGAGAGAAAGACACAGAATCTGAAGCAGACTCCAGGCTCTGAGCTGTCAGCACAGAGCCTGATGCAGGGCTCAAACCCATGGACCATGAGATCATGACCTGAGCCAAAGTTGGACGCTTAACCGACTGAGCCACGCAGGCACCCCACACCACTTCTTTATCCATTTATCTGTTGGTGGACATTTGAACTCTTTCCATACTTTGGATATTGTTGCTACTGCTGCTATAAATATTGGGGTGCATGTGCCCCTTTGAAACAGCACACCTGTATCCCTTGGATAAATATCTAGTAATGCAGTGCCTGGGTCATAGGTGCTATTTTTAATTTTTTGAGGAACCTCCATACAGTTTTCCAGAGTGACTGCACCAGTTTGCCTTCCCACCAGTAGTGCAAAGAGATCCTCTTTCTCCACATCCTAGTCAAAATCTGTTGACTGAGTTGTTAATTTTAGCCATTTCAACAGGTGTGAGGTGGTATCTCATTGTGGTTTTAATTTGTATGTCCCTGATGATGAGTGATGGTGAACATTTTTTCATCGGACTGTTACTCATCTGGATGTCTTCTTTGGAAAAGTATCTATTCATGTCTTTTGCCCATTTCTTCAGTAGATTATTTGTTTGTTTTTTTTTTTTTTTGAGTGTTGAGTTTAACAACTTCTTTATAGAATTTAGATACTAATCCTTTATCTGATATGTCATTTTCCAATATCTTATCACATTCCATTGGTTGCCTTTTAGTTTTACTGATTGTCTCCTTCACTGTGAAGAAGCTTTTTATCTTGATGAGGTCCCAATAATTTTTGCTTGATTCCCATGCTTCCAGAAACATGGTGAGTTTAAAGTTGCTGTGGTAGAGATCGAAAAAGTTTTTGCCTGCTTTTTCCTCTAGGATTTTGATGGCTTCCTGTGTTACATTTAAGTATTTCATCCATTTTGAGATTATATTTGTGTATGGTGTAAGAAAGTGGTCCCGGTTCATTTTGCTGCATGTTACTATCCAGTTTTCCCAGCACCATTTGCTGAAGAGACTGTCTTTATTCCGTTGGATGTTCTTTCCTGCTTTGTCAAGGATTAGGGGGCCATATGTTTGTGGATACATTTATGGATTCTCTATTCTGTTGCATTGATCTGAGTGTCTGTATTTTTGCCACTACCATACTGCCTTGGTGATTACAGCTTTGTACATCTTGAAGTCCTGGATTGTGATACCTCCAGGTTTGGTTTACTTTTTCAGGATTGCTTTAACTATTCGGGGTCTTTTCTGGTCCATACAAATTTTAGGATTGTTTGTTCTAGCTCTGTGCAGAATGCTGGTGTTATTTTGATAGGGATTGTTTTGAATATGTAGATTGCTTTGGGTAATATTGACATTTTTAAATATTTTTTCTTCGTATCCCGGAGCATGGAATATTTTCCCAATTTTTTGTGCCCTCTTCAATTTCTTTCGTAAGCTTTCTATAGTTTTCAATGTATAGATTCTTCACCTTTTTGGTTAGATTTATTCCCAGGTATTTTATGTTTTTTTGTGCAATTGTAAATGGGCTCAATTCCTTGATTTCTCTTACTGTTACTTCATTATTGGTGTATAGGAATGCAACTCATTTCTGTGCATTGATTTATATCCTGTGACTTTGCTGAATTCTTGGATCAGTTCTAGAAGTTTTTTGGTAGAGTGTTTTGGGTTTTCCATATAAAGTATCATGTCAACTGCGAGGAGTGAAAGTTAGGCTTCCTCCTTGCCAATTTGGATGTCTTTTATTCCTTTGTGTTGTCTGATTGCTTAGGCTAGGACTTCAAATACTATGTTGAATAACCGTGGCAAGAGTCGATATCCCTGTCTTGTTCCTGACCTTAAGGGGAAAGCTCTCAATTTTCCCCATTGAGGATATATTAGTTGTGGGTCTTTGATATATGGCTTTTATGATCTTCAGGCATCATCCTTTTATCCCTAGTTTCTTGAAGGTTTTTATCAAGAAAGGATGCAGTATTTTGTCAAGTGCTTTTTCTGCATCTATTGAAGGGTCATGTGGTTCTTGTCTTTTCTTTTATTGTTGTGATGTGTCACATTGATTGTTTTGTGGATACTGAATCAGCCCTGCATCCCAGGTATAAATCCTACTTGGTGGTGGTGAATAATTCTTTTAACATTGTAGGATCCTGTTGGCTAGTATCTTGTTGAGAATTTTTATATCCACATTCATCAGGAAAATTGGTCTGTAGTTCTCCTTTTTATTGGGGTCTTTGGTTTTGGAATCAAGATAATGTTGACTTCATAGTATGAGTTTGGAAATTTTCCTTCCATTTCTATTTTTTGGAACAGTTTCAAAGAATAGGTGTTAACTCTTCTTTAAATGTTTCATAGAATTCCCCTCTCAAGCTATATGACCTTGGACTCTTGTTTGTTGGGAGATTTTTGTTTACTAATTCAATTTCTATACTGGTCATGGGTCTGTTCAAATTTTTGATTTTGTCTTATTTCTGTTTTGGTAGTTTATAAGATTCTAGGAATTTGTCCAATTCTTCCAGATTGCCCAATTTATTGCTGTATAATTGCTCATAATATTCTCTTCTTGTTTGTATTTCTGCTGTGTTGTCTGTGATCTTTCATTCTTGATTTTATGTATTGGGGTCTTGTCCTTTTTCTTTTTGATCAGACTGGCTAGGAGTTTATCAATTTTGTTAATTCTTTCAAAGAATCAGCTCCTGGTTTCATTGACCTGTTCTACTATTTTGTTGTTGTTGTTGTTTGTTTTGTTTTGTTTTTCTTGGTTTAGATAGCATTGATTTATGCTCTAATCTTCATTATTCCCCATCTTTTGCTGGTTTGGGGTTTTATTTGCTGTTCTTTTTCCATCTCCTTAATAAGGTGTAACGTTAGGTTGTGTATCTGAGACTTTTCTTCCTGCTTTAGGAAGGCCTGGATTGCTGTATACTTCCCTCTTATAACTGATTTTGCTACATCCCAGAGGTTTTGTGCTGTGATGTTATCATTTTCACTGGCTTCCATGTACTTTTTAATTTCTTTTTTAACTTTTTGGTTAGCTCATTCATTCTTTAGTAGGATGTGCTTTAGTCTCCAAGTATTTGCTGTCTATCCAAAATTTTGTGGTTGATTTCTAGTTTCATAGCGTTGTGGTCTGAAAATATGCACAGTATGATCTCGATGTTTTTGTGCTTCTTGACGGCTGATTTGTGTCCTAGTATGTGATCTATTCTGGAGAATGTTTCATGTGCCCTTGAGAAGAATGTGTATTCTGCTGCTGTAGGATGAAATGTTCTGAATATATCTGTTAAGTTCATCTGGTCCAGTGTGTTATTCAAAGCCATTGTTTCCTTGTTGACTTTTTGATTAGATTATCTGTCCATTGTTGTAAGTGGGGTGTTGAAGTCCCCTATTATTATGGTATTATTATCAATTAGTTTCTGTATGTTTGTAATTAATTGATTTATATCTTTGGATGCTTCCACTTTTGGAGCATACATGTTTACAATTGTTAGATTTTCTTTGTGGATAGACCCCTTAATTATGATATAATGCCCTTGTTCATCACTTGTTACAGGCTTTATTTTAAAATCTAGACTCTCTAATATCAGTATGGCTACTCCGGCTTTGTTTTGGTGAACATTAGCAGGACAGATGGTTCTCCATCCCCTTTCTTTCAATTTGAAAGTGTTGTTAGGTCTAAAATGGATCTCTGGTAAACAGCATATAGGTGGATCTCGTTTTCTTATCCATTCTGTTATCCTATGTATTTGTATATGTGCTGCCGAAGTGAGCACTGTTATCCTATGTATTTGATTGGAGCATTTAGTCCACTGGCATTTAGAATTAGTACTGAAAGATATGAATTTATTGCCATTATATTGCCTGTAAAGTTAGAGGTTCTGGTGGTGTTCTCTGGTCCTTTCTAGTGTTGTTGCTTTTGGTCTTTTTTGTTTTGTTTTGTATTATACCCCCTCAGAGAGCCCCCCTTAAAATTTCTTGCCGGGCTGGTTTAGTGGTCATGAACTCCTTTGGTTTTTGTTTTTCTGGGATTTTTTAAATCTCTCCTTCTATTTTGAATGAAAATGCTCTATCAGGGTTTCTCTTCTTAGTCAAGCTAGCCTCTGTCCCAGCACAGTGGTCTTCTGTCCCAGAAGAGCATCATAAACCTTTCCCACACATCTCCAGACCAGGGAGTTCTGCATGGCTTCAGTTCTGGAGGAAGTGATGTCATCTCATTTCAAAAGCAGACCAGAGCACACTTAGTTAAAACTCACCACATTTATGCCTGGGACTAAACACTGCCCACAGCAGGCACAGAGAACCTCTGCAGACAACTGACCTGAAGGACAGAGCAGCCAAATACAATAGCAAAGAACACACAGCACATAGTAGAGAACACTATGGAAGCACCAGGCCCTAAACATTACATTACCTCTTCTTCTTAAAGCTTATATTTTCAGAAGCATGAGACATAATTGAGTTTTCTAATACAGAGAAAAAGGGAGAGACTTAGACAAAAGGCCAAGATGCAGGAAATTATCCCACATGAAAGATCAAGGTAAGATCATGGCTACATATCTAAGGGAAACATGTTAATAACATGCCTGGTGTAGAATTTAAGAAACAATCATAAGAGGGCACCTGGGTGGCTCAGTCAGTTAAGCGTCCGACTTCGGCTCAGGTCATGATCTCACGGATCGTGGGTTCAAGCCCCGCATCGGGCTCTGTGTTGACAGCTAGCTCAGAGCCTGGAGCCTGCTTCAGATTTTGTATCTCCCTCTCTCTGTGTGACCTTCCCCTGCTCACGCTCTCTCTCTCTCTCTCTCTCTCTCTCAGAAATGAATAAAAAGCATTAAAATTAAGAAAAAAAAGAAACAATCATAAGAACACTTACTGGGCTTGAGAAAAGAACACATAAGGGAGACATTTACCACAGAGAGAAAAAAGTTTAAAAATAAATTGAACAGAGATGAAGAATGCAAAAAATGAGATTGGAAACAGGCTTAATGGAATGAACTGCCGAATGGAAAAACCAGAGGGAAGAATTAGTGACATAGAAAACACAATAAGAGAAAACAATAAAGCTAAAAAAAAAAAAGAGAGAGAGAGGAATAAAAATTATGCAACATGAGACTAAACCTATAGAAAACTCTGTGAATCCATCAAACATAATAATATCCATATTTTGGAGTCCCATAAGAAGAAGAGAGACAAATCGGGACAGGCAATTTATTTGAAGAACAATATGTGAAAAGTTCCTAATATGAGGAAGGAAATAGGTATCCATATGCAGGAGGCACAAAGAACTCTCATCAAAATCAACAAAAGCAGACCAACACCAAGATATACTGTAATTAAAATTGCAAAATACAGTGATGAAGAAAAAAATCTTTTAAAAAGCAAGGAAAAAATGTCCTTAACTTACAAGGGAAGACCCATTAGGCTAGCTGGGGATATCTTCACCAAAACTATGTGAGCCAGAAAAGAGTGGTATAATATATTCGAAGTGCTGAATGAGAACAATCTGAAGTCAAGAATACTCAATACAGGAAGGCGAACAGAACAGAAAGAGGGATAAAGAGTTTCCCAAACAAGAGCCTTCTGAGTGGCTCAGTTGGTTATGCATCCGACTTCAGCTCAGGTCATGATCTCACAGTTTGTGGATTCAAGCCCCATGTAGGGTTCTGTGCTATCAGTGTAGAGCCTGAAGCCTGCTTTGGATTCTGTGTCTCCCTCTCTCTGTCCATCCCCCACTCACACTCTGTCCCTCTCTCTCAAAAATAAACATTAAAAAAATTTTTTTAAGAGTTTCCTAAACAAAAATGAAAGGAGTTTGTGACCATGAAAACAACACTGTATGAAATAATAAAGGGGACTTTTTGAGTTCAATGATGAAACCAAAAGTGATAAAGACAATAAAAGGATTACAGAAAATATCCAGAAACAATGAAAAAACATGTAATTACATGGCAATAAATACATATCTATCAATAATTATTTGAACGTAAATGAACTAAATGCCTCAATCAGAAGACATAGGTATCAGAACAGGAAAAAAAAAAAAAGACTCATCTAAATGCTGCCTAAAAGAGATAATTTGAAACCTAAAGACACCTGCAGATTGACAGAAAGGGGGTGGAAAAACATTTATCATGCAAAGGAATGACAAAGAAAGCTGGAGTAACAACACTTATATTGGACACAGTGGACTTTAAAACAAAGACTGTACAAAGAGACAAGGATATTATATAATCAAAAGAGTACAATCCAACAAGAAATATAAAAATTGCAAAGATTTATGCACCAAACATGAAGCAACTAAATATGTAAAACTATTAATATAAACATATGAAACTAATTGATAATAACACAATAATAGTAGAGGATAAAACACACAGCTTACACCAATGGACAGACCACTGAAACAGAAAATAAACAAGTAAATAATGCCTTCAAATAACACACTGGACCAGATGGATTTAACAGATATATTTAGAACATTCCATCCTAAAACAGCATAGTACACATTATTTCCAAGTGCACATAGAGGTCTCTCCAGAACAGATCAGATATTAGCTCACAAAACAGGCCTCAACAAATACAAAAACTGAAATTATACCCTGCACTTTTTCTAGCCATAGTGCTATGAAACTAGAAGTCAACCACAAGAAAAAAATCTAGGAAGACCACAAATATGTGGAGGTTAAACAATATGCTACTAAACAATGAACTGGTCAACCAGGAAATCACAGAAGAAATTTAAAAATATACATGGAAAGAAATGAAAGTAAAATTACAATGGTCCAAAAAGCAGTCCTAGGAGGGAAGTTTATGGCAATATAAGCCTACATCAACAAACAATAAAAATCTCAAATAAACAACCTGACCCTGCACCTAATGGAGCTAGAAAAGGAACAAGTGAAGCCTAAGGCCAGGAGGAGAATTGAAATAAAGATTCAAGCAGAAATAAATGATATAGAATTTAAAAACAATAGAAAAGAACTGGTTCTTTGAAAAAAAAATAAAATTGATAAACCTCTAGCCAGACTTACCAAAAATGAAAGGACCCAAATAAATACAATTATAAATGTGATGGGAGAAATAACAACCAACACGACAGAAATACAACTATAAGAGAATATTATGAAAAACTATATGCCAACAAATTGGAAAACCTGGAAGAAAGTGATAAATTCCTAGAAACATATAAACTACCAAAACTGAAACAGGAAGAAATAAAAAACCTCAAACAGACTGAAAAATGAAACACTAATTTAAAAATTTCTCAACGAAAGAAAGTTCAATACCAGATGGCTTCACAGGCAAATTTTTTTCCAAATATTTAAAGAAGAGTTAATACATATTCTTCTCAAATTATTCCAAAAAAATAGAAAAGGAAGGAAAATATCTGAACTCATTGTATGCGTTCAGCATTATCCTGACACAAAACCAGATAAGATTCTAATAAAAAAAGGAACTACAAGCCAATATCCCTGATCAAGTGGGATTTATTCCTGTATTGCAAGCATAGTTCAATATTTGCAAATCAATAGCATGATATGCCACATTAGTAAAAAAAAAAAAGAGATAAGAACCATATGATCATTTCAATAGATACAGAAAAAGCATCTGACAAAGTATAACATCTATTCATGATAAAAAGCTTCCACAAGGGAACATACCTCAACATAATAAACATCATATATGAAAAACCCACACCTAATATCATTCTAAAGGGGGAAATCCTGAAACCTTTTCCTCTAGGGTCAGGAATGAGACAGGAATATCCATTCTCACCACTGTTATTTATCATAGTACTGAAAGTCTAACCACAGCAATCATACAATAAAATAAATAAAGGCATCCAATCAGCAAAGAAGTAAAACGTTCTCTATATGCAGATGACATGATTATTTACAAAACCCTAGAGACTCCACCAAAAAATTGCTAAAATTAATCATTGAATTCAGTAAGTTCCCATAATACAGAATCAATTTAGAGAAATCTATTGCATTTTTATACTCCAATAATTAAGCAGCAAAAAGAGAAATTAAAGAAACAATCAGATTAACAATTGCATCAAAACAATATGATACCTATGAATAAATCTTGCCAAACAGGTGAAAGACTTGTACTCTGAAAACTATAAAACACTGATGAAAGAAATAGAAGATAACAGAAATAGAAAAAGATTCACTCATGGATGAAAAGAAAAAAATTTGTTAAAATATATATACTATACAAAGCAATACACACATTTAATACAATCCCTATCAAAACACAACCAGCATTTTTCATAGAGCTAGAACAAACAATCCTAAAATTTGTATGGAATCACAAAAGATCCCAAATTGCCAAAGGAATATATATATATACGACTTTGGCTCAGGTCATGATCTCACAGTCAATGTGTTCGAGCCCTGCATCTGGCTCTATGCTCAGAGCCTGAAGCCTGCTTCGGATTCTGTGTCTCCCTCTCTCTCTGCCCCTCCCCTGCTTGCTCTCTGACTCTGTTTATCAAAATAAAATAATGACATAAAAAAATAAAAAAATAAAAAAACACTCAGTTTGTCCTGTATCCTTAAGAGGACCCCTCTCTTTTCTCTCCCTCCCATTCCTATGTGTTCATCTGTTGTTGTTTTTTTTTATAAATTCCACATATGAATGAAAGTATACTGTATTTGTCTTTCTCTGATTGACTTATTTGTCTTAGCATAATACATTTTGGCACCATCCACATCATTGCAAATGGTGAGATTTCATTCTTTTGATGGCTAATTTCCACTGAATATATATACCGCATATTATTTATCCATTCATCAGTTGATAGACATTTGGGAGCTCTCCATAGTTTGGCTGTTGTTGATAATGCTGCTATAAACATTGGGGTGCATGCACCCCTTTGAATCTGTATTTTTCAACCTTTGGGTAAATATCTAATACTGCAATTGCTGAATCCTAGGGTAGTTCCATTTCTAGTTTTTTGAGGAACCTCCATACTGCTCTGCAGAGTGAGTGCACTAGTTTAAATTCCCAACAACAGTGTAAGAGGGTTCCCCTTTATCCATGCCAACACCTGTTGTGTCTTGTGTTATTAATTTTAGCCATTCTGAAAGATGTGAGGTGATATTTCATCATGGTTTTAGTTTGTAGTTCTTTGATGATAAGTGATATTGGGCATCTTTTCATTTGTCTCTTAGCCTCTGGATGTCTTCTTCGGAAAAATGTTTTTTCCATGTCTTGTGCCCCTGTTTTAACTGGGTTGTTTGTGTTTGGGTGTTGAGTATGATAAGTTCTTTATAGATTTTGGATACTAACCCTTTATCAGATATGTCATTTTCAGATATCTTCTCCCATTCTGAAGGTTGCCTTTTAGTTTTGCTGATTGTTTGGTCTTTGGGTTTTGTTTTTGTTTTTGTTTTTTGTTTTTTGCTGTGCAGAAACTTTTTATCTTGATGAAGTCCCAGTAATTCATTTTTGCTTTTGTTTCCTTTGCCTTTGGTGATGGTTCTATAGGAAATTGCTCAGGCTGAGGTCAAAGAGGTTGCTGCCTATGTTCTATATTCTCTTTGAGATTTTGATGGCTTCCTGTCTCACAATTAGGTCTTTCATGTATTTTGAATTTTTTTTTTTTTTTTTTTTTGCGCGTGGTGTAAGAAAGTGGACCAGTTTCATTCTTGTGTATGTTACCGTGCAGTTTTCTCGCCACCATTTGTTGAAGGAACTATCTTTTTTTTTTTTCCTATTGGATATTCTTCCCTGCTTTGTTGACAATGAGTTGACCATACAGTTGACAATGAGTTGGGTCCATTTCTGCTTCCTTCCTTCCTTCCTTCCTTCCTTCCTTTCTTCCTTTCTTTCTTTCATTTTTTTGAAGGATTCACTCTCTAACAAACATTTACCAACATTTATTAAGTATCTGTTATGTAACAACTAGACTAAAATAGTCCTTTGCCCATGTAGAATATGGGTGGGCAAACTGTGGACCTTGGGCTAAATCTGGGTACCTGTTTTTTTTTTTTTTTTTTAAGAAAATTTATTGTCAAGTTGGCTAACATACACTGTATACAGTGTGCTCTTGGTTGTGGGGCTATACTCCTGTGATTCATCACTTACGTATGCCCAGTTCTCATCCCAACAAGTGCCCTACTCAGTGCCCATCACCCATCTTCTCTTCTTCCGCATCCCCCCCCCATAAACCTTTAGTTTGTTCTCTGTATTTGAGTCTTTTATGGTTTGCTTCCATCCTTCCATCTCTGCTAGTAACTATTTTCCCCCCTCCCTTCCCCCATGGTCTTCTGTTAAGTTTCTCAAGTTCCACATATGAATGAAGACATATGATTTATTTTTCTGACTGACTTATTTCACTTAGCATAATACCCTCCAGTTCCATCCACATTGTTGCAAATGGCAAGATTACATTCTTTCTCATTGCCAAGTAGTTATTCCATTGTATATATAAACCACATCTTCTTTATCCATTCATCAGTTGATGGATATTTAGGCTCTTTCCCTAATTTGGCTATTTTTTTAAAAATTTTTAACATTTATTTATTTTTGAGACACAGAGAGACAGAGCATGAACAGGGGAGGGGCAGAGGGAGGGGGAGACAGAATATGAAGCAGGCTCCAGGCTCTGAGCTATCAGGGCTCGAGCTCACAGACTGTGAGATCATGACCTGAGCTGAAGTCAGGCGCTCAACTGACTGAGCCACCGAGGCACCCCATAATTTGGCTATTGTTGAAAGTGCTGCTATAAACATTGGTGTACATGTACCCCTATGAATCAGCACTCCTCTATCCTTTGGATAAATTCCTGGTAGTGCTGTAGCAGGATTCTTGTATAGAGAGTTGTGACGCCAAGGCTTTTTAATTTCCAGGAAACAATTTTATTCCTGCTGGCACTGCTCAGTTGGGTTCCGAACTGAGCCGAACATCATGCGGCATAGTTTTTTAAAAATACATTTTCTCTATTTCTTTCTCTACCATATATGGTAACACACATAAACATGCAGTCGATTAAATAGTCTCAGTTTACAAGGTCATGAGGCATGTTGTCACATAGGCACATAGCCAGGTTACCTTGAACTTTTATCTGTCTCCTTAGGGAGTGAACACTACCACATTCCCCACTTTGATGCTCAGACCCCTCCATTTCTGGTCAAAGAGCATCATCTTCGTTTAGAGATTTATATTTCCTTGGGGCGCCTGGGTGGCTTAGTCGGTTAAGCGTCCGACTTTCGCTTAGGTCATGATCTCGCGGTTCGTGGGTTCGAGCCCCGCGTCGGGCCCTGTGCTGACTGCCAGCTCAGAGCCTGGAGCCTGTTTCAGTCTGTGACTCCCTGTCTCTGACCCTCCCCTGCTCAGGCTGTCTCTCTCTCTCTCCTAGAAATAAATAAAACATTAAAAAAAATTTTTAATAAAAAAAAGAGATTTATATTTCCATAAAATCATTACATGAGTGGCTGTCTTTCTTTCAACCATGGCTACAATGAGACTGGAGACAGACCATAAAATCAAGGGAGGTAAGCAGAGTAAGATCAAGCACCCTCCCAAAATTAGGAGGATAATTCCCATGAGGGTTTTGAATCCCGGAGAATTGAAAACATCCTCCAAATAACTCCCCGGGGTTTCAATCTCTCCAGGTCTGGACTGGGACATGAGCGACCTTTCTCATTTGATCTGTGATCTCCTCTATAATTTTTCCCTCATCATCTATTCGTAGGCAGCAGTTGCTCAGGTTAAATTTTCCACAAAAACCTCCCTCAGAAGCAGGTAATCTAAGGCCAAGTGATTTTGGTAGATGGCATTGAACATTTTGGTTTGCTGTTTGGCTAGTAAGTTAAGGGCTCTGGAAGTTTCATTGGTCATAATTTCAACAACTGCTTACAGCCTAATTATGTGATTTGTCAAGTTAATGGGAGTACGGTAGTCCCAGGACCCATCCTCTTCTCAGGTGCCAGGTCCATAATATTGGATTATATGCTCATAACGCCACTCATCATCTTTCCATTTGCCAATTCACAAGGCATGCTATCTTTGAGCCTCTCTATCTCTATACATTTGAATCCAAGATGTTCTCCCCTTGCAAGTGGGAGTAGAAAGAAAGATGGACTGATAATCCTCAGCACACATGACCCTGACCAACCTGAATGAAGTACTGTATAGGCTGTTTTCCCACATATCCGGTAGAGTCCATCTGGGGCCATTTGATGGCTGGGTCAATGTTGTTCCAGGCCTCTCAGAGATGAGAGAAGTTAAAAAAGGGGTGAGGGTCTGGCTCAAGGTGACTCGGGAACTCCCACCACTGGGTTTCACAAGTGGTTGATTTATAAAACCTTTGATCTAGGCATGTTGAGTTTCCAACAGGGATGCTAAATTTTTTTCCTCATAGGGCAAGACAGTTATTCCCAATGACTAAGGTTTTGAGGAGCCAAACCCCAGCAGTGGAACTGGGGTATTTTGTTCCATTATAAGGCTCAAGGGGATCTAATCCCTTGGCCTCCCATGGCCATTGATTCCCCATTTTGGTTCCTTTACATACATAACATGTAGAGATCTTTAGGGTCTGGGCTATAGTCTCTGCCAGGGCAAGAAACAAATTCCTTGCTGTGACTGAAATGGGAGGGAGATGACTTATTTCTTCATAGAAGGAGTTGAAGACTTGATGGGATGTGGTTGGATGGGTGGTAGTGATCCTCTTGAAATCTAGCAAAGTTTCTGGGTCTCTGCCTTGCCCATAGATTCAGATGCCAATTCGGGAGCCCCATTGCCACTTGTAGTCTTTTGAGTTAATGATGGTGAAATTAATAGAGTTACAGGCTTTTGACTGACAACCTGATGTAGCAGCCCCCTTCTGAAGGAGTGTGTTGTGCTTTTTTTTTTCCAAGTAGCCCATGAAACACAGCTCCAACTGGCACATAAAAACTCAGGTGTATACGCACATAAATGGTTTTCTTTACATATATATTTGCCATTGAGTTGGTATTTTCACTCACATGGTATATCAAGTGTCCACAAGCCCTCCATGACAAGTGCCTGTTTTCTTCATATGACAGATGCCTCTGGGACTATACCTGCAATTGCACACACATTAAACAGTATTGACACCAGACTCTTCAGGTTAGTGATTTGTGTCTGGCTGATAAAGCCCCCTGCCCCCATCCTGGTAGGATCGGACTTCCAACCAATCCTTATTGTGGGTCAAACAAGTGTATTGATTTCCTGATTGGCAGATGGAATACGTGGTCTTATTGTGTATGCAGGTGCCCAGGGTCTTTCCCTGGCATGAGAAATTGGTATGGTATAGTAAGGTCCAGGTGCCTCCTTGTCCTTACCTGGTTATGTGAATACATGGGTCACATGATGATAGATTTAGATTTACAAAGGGGTCCAGATTAAAAACAATCAATACCAACAAAACGTCCTACCCACAAGAGGAAAGTGAGTACTAACAGAAACCTCTTGCCACATTTTAGCTTACTGGAAACCTCCGCCAATATGATAGCAAAAAGTAGAACAAACATTGCAATAACAATTAGAGACAAGGACAGTGCATCACAATAAGAAGGCAGATATAGAAAATAAAGACAGTCTATTTATTTCACCAAACTGGCAATTCCTCAAGATTCTGCCTTGCATAGATTAGTCAGCTTTTGGAGTGACTAACGTAGGGCTATAGTCTCCTACCTGAGTCTCTGGCATTGCAGATTTCTTCTTCTGTATGGTCAGCTAATACAGCATGAGTGGCTCATGAATGCACTCCCAGCCCCGGGATGCTGGCTTCACTCTCTTGTGGTGAATCCAGGGACCCACCTCAGCTACTTTTTACTGCAGTAGTGGTGGACAAAATGACAGTGAATGGGCCCCTCCAAAGGCTTGAGTGGTTGGACATTCCACTCCTTTACCCAGTCAGCATTTCCTGGTTCAAAGGAGTTAGCATCTTTGGTCAGACTCACAGGCAATCACTCTTTAACCCATCAGTGTAGGGTGGTTAGAGTACAGCCCAGAGCCTGCATCTGCTGCCTTACGGTTACATTGCCTATCTCATTTAAATCTCCTCTATGCCCTTGATAATTGGGGGAGTGTGTCCATAAAGGATTTCATAAAGGGAAAGCCCTGTTTGCTTACTGGGGCTACACCTGATTCTTAACAAGGCTATTGGCAACACCTGGTCCCAGTGCAGGTGTGTTTCTTGGTACAGTTTAATTAATTGTAGCTTCAGGGTTCAGTTCATTCATTCTATCTTTCAGGGGCTTTGGGGTCAGTATGCTGTATGTAACTTCCAGGTGATCTGTAGCCCTTTTGCCACCAGCTTCAGCATCTTAGCCATGAATGCTGGTCCATTTTCTGAACCCATAGTGATAAGGATCCCAAATCGTGGGACAGTTTCCTGTAGAATAAGTTAGGCCACTTCATGCACCTTTTCTGTTCGAGTAGGGAAAGCTTCCACCCAGCCTGAGAAAGTACACACAAAGACCAACAGATATTTACAGCCCTGAGTCTGGGGGAGCTCAGTGAAGGCCACCATCACATTTTCAAATGGGGTTCCCCCAACACTCTGCACCCCAGAAGCGGCCTTGAGTCCCTGATGTGTGTTATCCTGGGCACACGTTTCACATTGCTCACATACTTCCTGGGCTATGCTGGAGACTTGAGGGATGTAGAAATATCAGCTTAACATTGTCTCCAGGACTGTCCAGCCAATGTGAGTCTCCTTAGGGAACTGCTTATCAAAAGGTGGAACCATGGGTTCAGAAACTTCTACTCTGCCGAATTCAAATTTTTATCATCCACCTGGGAGGTATTTTTTTCATTTTCAGTCTTTTAAAAAAAAGTTTTTTTAAATTTATTTCTGAGAGAAAGAGAGACAGCGTGAGCAGGGGAAGGTCCGAGAGAGAGGGAGACACAAAATCCGAAGCAAGCTCCAGGCTCTGAGCTAGCTGTCACCACAGAGTCCGATGCGGGGCTCCAACCCACAAACCATGAGATCATGCCCTGAGCCGAAGTCGGAGGCTTAACTGACGGAGCCACCCAGGTTCCCCTCATTTTCAGTCTTTTTTTTTTTTTTTGACAAATAGTTTATTGTCAAATTGGTTTCCATATAACACCCAGTGCTCATCCCCACAAGTGCCCTCCTCCATGCCCATCTCTCCTATCACCCCCACATCCATCAGTCCTCACTTTGTTTCTCAGCATTCAACAGTCTCTCATGGTTTGCCTCTCTCCCTTTCCCCCAACATTTCCACCCAATTCTCCCCCATGGTCCTCAGTTAAGTTCCTCCTAAACCTCCTATATGTGCAAACATGTGATATTTGTTCTCTGCCTGACTTATTTCGCTAACCAAAACACCCTCAAGGTCCATCCATATTGCTACAAATGGCCAGATTTCATTGTTTCTCATTGCCATGCAGTATTCCATGGTATAGATAAACCACATCTTCTTGATCCATTCGTCCGTTGATGGACACTTAGGCTCTTTCCATGTTTTAGCTATTGTGGAGAGAGCTCCTATGAACATTGGGATACATGTGCTCCTATGCATCAGCATTTCTGTATCTCTTGGGTAAATTCCTAGCAGTGCTATTGCTGGGACATAGGGGAGTTCTATTGTTATTTTCCTGAGGAACCTCCACACTGTTTTCCAGAGGGGCTGCACCAGTTTACATTCTAACGAACAGTGTAGGAGGGTGCCCATTTCTCCACATCCTCGCCAGCATCTAGAGTTTTCTGATCTGCTCATTTGAGCCACTCTGACTGGCATGAGGTGATATCTCAGTGTGGTTTTGATTTGTATTTCCCTGATGAGGAGGGATGCTGAGCATCATTTCATGTGTCTGTTGGCCATCTGGATGTCCACTTTGGAGAAGTGTCTGTTCATATCTTATGCTCATTTCTTCACTGGGTTGTTTGTTTTTCGGGCGTGTAGTTTGGTGAGTTCCTTATAGATTCTGGATATTAACCCTTTATCTGATATGTCATTTGCAACTATCTTTTCCCACTCTGTCAGTTGCCTATTAGTTTTGTGGGTTGTTTCCTTTGCTGTGCAGAAGCTTTTGATATTGATGAGGTCCCAATCGTTTATTTTTGCTCTTGATTCCCTTGCTTTTGGGGATGTGTCCAGTAAGAAGTTGCTGCGGTGGAGGTCAAAGAGGTTGTTTCCTGCTTTCTACTCTAGGGTGTTGATAGTTTCCTGTCTCACATTCAGGTCCTTTATCCATTTTGAGTTTATTTTTGTGTATGGTGTGAGAAAATGATCTAGTTTCATTCTTCTTCATGTTGCTGTCCAGTTCTCCCAACACCATCTGTTAAAAAGGCTGTCTTTTTTCCATTGGATATTCTTTCCTGCTTTGTCAAAGATTAGGTGGCTGTATACTTTTGGGTCCACTTCTGAGTTCTCAATTCTGTTCCACTGGTCTATGTGTCTGTTTTTGTGCCAATACCATACTGTCTTGATGATGACAGCTTTGTAGTAGAGGCTAAAGTCTGGGATGGTGATACCTCCCGTTTTGGTTTTATTTTTCAGAATTACTTTGGCTATTCGGGGTCTTTATGGTTCCATACAAATTTTAGGATAGTTTGTTCTAGTTTTGAGAAGTATGCTGGTGCAATTTTCATTGGAATTGCATTGGATGTGTAGACTGCTTTGGGTAGCAATGACATCTTAACTATATTTATTCTTCCTATCCATGAGCATGGAATGTTTTTCCATTTATTTGTGTCTTCTTCAATTTCCTTCATAAGTCTTCTATAGTTTACATCATATAGATCTCTTGTATTCTTGGTTAGGTTTATTCCGAGGTATTTTATGGCTTTTTTGTGCAATTGTGAATGGGATCAGGTTCTTGATTTCTCTTTCTGTTGCTTCATTGTTGGTGTATAAAAATGCAACCGATTTCTGTACGTTAATTTTGTACCCTGCAACTGGCTGAATTCTTGGATCAGTTCTAGTAGGCTTCTGGTGGAGTCTGTCGGGTTTTCTATGTAGAGTATCATGTCATCTGCGAAGAATGAAAATTTGACTTCCTCTTTGCCAATTCTGATGCCTTTGATTTCCTTTTGTTGTCTGATGGCTGATGCTAGGACTTCCAGCACTATGTTAAACAACAGTGGTGAGAGTGGACATCCCTGTCGTGTCCCTGATCTCAGGGGGAAAGCTCTCAGTTTTTCCCCGTTGAGGATGATGTTAGCTGAAGGCTTCTCATAGATGGCTTTGATGATATTTAAGTAGGTTATTCCTATCCCAACTTTCCCTAGAGTCTTTATTACTAAGGGATGCTATATTTTGTCAAATGCTTTTTCTGCATCTATTGACAGAATCATATAGTTTTTATCTTTTCTTTTATTGATGAGATTTATCACATTGATTGATTTGCGAATGTTGAACCAGCCCTGTAACCCAGGAATGAATCTCACTTGATCTTGGTGAATGATTCTTTTTATGTGCTCCTGGATTCGATTTGCAAGGATCTTGTTGAGGATTTTTGCATCCGTATTCATCAAGTATATTGGCCTATATTTCTCTTTTTTGCTGGATCTCTGTCTGGCTGGGGAAGCAGAGTGATGCTGGCTTTATAAAATGAGTACCGGGGTTTTCCTTCTATTTCTATGGTTTGGAATAGCTTGAGAAGAATTGGGATTAATTCTGTTTTAAATGTCTGTTAGAATTCCCCAAGGAAGCCATCAGGTCCAGGGCTCTTATTTGTTTGGAGATTTTTGATCACTGATTCGATTTCTTCACTCGTTTTGGGTCTGTTCAGGTTTTCTATTTCTTCCCGTGTGAATTTTGGTAGTGAGTGTGTGTTTAGGAATTTGCCCATTTCTTCTAAGTTGTCCAATTTGTTGGCATATAATTTTTCATAGTATTCCCTGATAATTGCTTGTTTTTCTGAGGGGTTGGTTGTAATAAGTCCCTTTTCATTCATAATTTTGTCTATTTGGGTGCTCTCTCTTTTCTTTTTGATAAATCTGACTAGAGGTTTGTCAATTTTGTTAATTTTTTCAAAAAACCAACTCTTTGTTTCATGGATTGGTTCAATTGTTTCTTTGGTCTCTATGCTGTTTATTTCTGCTATACTTTTTACTATTTCTCTTATTCTACTTGGTTTATGTCGTTCTGGTTGCTCTGCCTCTAGTTCCTTTAGGTGAGGTGTTAGATTTTGGACTTGTGGTTTTTCTAATCTCTTGAAATAGGCCTGGAGTGCAATGTACTTTCGTCTTAGGACTGCCTTTGCCGCATCCCATAAATTTTGGACTGTTGTGTTTTCATTTTCATTTGTTTCCCTATATTTTTAAATTTCATCTCTAATTACCTGATTGTCCCAATCATTCTTTAGTAAGGTGTTTTTTAACCTCCATGTTTTGGGAGGTTTTCTAGACTTCTTCCTGTAATTGATTTCACGTTTCAAAGCATTGTGATCTGACAGTGTGCAGGGTATGATCTCAATTCTTTTATATTTATTGAGGGCTGCTTTATGTCCCAGTATGAGATCTATCTTGGAGAATGTGCCATGCGCACTTGAGAAGAAAGTAAATTCCCTGGCCTCAGGATGTAGAGTTCTAAATATATCTGTCAGATCCATCTGGTCCAATGTGTCTTCAAGTCCATTATTTCTTTAGTGATTTTCTGTCTGATTGACCTATCCATTGCTGTCAGCAGAGTATTAAAGTCCCCTGCTATTAGCACATTCTTATCTAAAAGCTTGTTTCTGTTTGTGATTAATTGTTTTAGATATTTAGGTGCTCCTATATTCGGTGCGTAGACATTTATGATAGTCCTTCCTGATGGATGGACCCTGTAATTATTATATAGTGCCCCTTTCATCTCTTTTGATTGTCTTTAATTTAAAGCCCAGTTTGTCTGATAAAAGTATAGCTACTCCGGCTTTCTTTTAATTTCCTGTTGCATGATATATATTTCTCCATCCCCTTACTTTTAATCTGAAGGTATCTTCCCGTCTAAAATGAGTTTCTTGTAGACAGCATATAGATCGATTTCATTTTTTTACCCATTCTGCTACCCTATGTCTTTTTGATTGGAGCATTCAGCCCATTTACATTCAGTGTTATTATTGAAATATATGGGTTTAGAGTCTTTGTATCTTTTGTAGGGTTCATTTTTGTGGTGGTGTCTCTGGTATTTTTGTTTCTTGCAACCTTTCCTTCAGAGCGTCTCCCTCAGGATTTCTTGTAGGGCTGGCTTAGTGGTGACAAATTCTTTAGTTTTTGTTTATTTGGAAAGGTTTTTAACTCTCCTTCTATTTTTAATGATAGGCTTGCTGGATAGAGGATTCTTGGCTGCATATTTTTACTATTCATCACATTGAAGATCTTCTGCCATGTCTTTCAGGCCTGCCAAGTTTCAGTAGATAGGTCTGTCACCACTCTGATATGTTTCCCTTTGTATGTTAGGGGCCTTTTCTCCCTAGCTGCTTTCAAAATTCTCTCCTTGTCTTTATACTTTGCCAATTTCACTATGATATGCCGTGCGTAAGATCGATTCAAATTTCGTCTGAGGGGGGGTGCCTGGGTGGCTTAGTCGGTTAAGCGTCCGACTTTCGCTTGGGTCATAATCTCGCGGTTCGTTCGTTCGAGCCCCGCGTCGGGCTCTGTGCTGACTGCCAGCTCAGAGCCTGGAGCCTGTTTCAGTCTGTGACTCCCTCTCTCTCTGACCCTCCCCTGCTCAAGCTGTCTCTCTCTCTCTCTTAGAAATAAATAAAACATTAAAAAACAAAAAATTAAAAAAAAAAACAAATTTCGTCTGAGGGGAGTCCTTTGAGCCTCTTGTATTTCAACATTTACTTCCTTCTCCAGGTTGGGGAAGTTCTCTGCTATAACTTGTTCCAGGACACCTTCAGTACCTTTCCCTCTCTCTTCCTCTTCTGGGATTCCTATAATACGGACATTGTTGCATTTGACCGTATCGCTGAGCTCTCGAAATCTTCTTTCCTGTTCCTGGATCAGTTTGTCTCTTTTTTTGTCAGATTCTTGTTTTTCTATAATGGTGTCTTCTAAATCACTTATTCTCCTTTCTGCCTCTTCAATCCGTGCATTGGAGGCCTCTAATTTATTATGTATCTCATTTATCGCATCTTTTAAATTTTCATGCCTATTTTTATTTTCCATTCTGTCTATAGCCATAGTTTCTTTGATGTCCCCTATGTTTTTTTCAAGCCCAGCTATTAGTTTTACCATTATTATTCTAAAATCTTGTTCAGTTATGCTGCTGATATCTGTTTTGAGCAGTTCATTAGATGTCATTTCTTCTTGGAGTTTCTTTGGAGGAGAGCTCTTCCGTTTCGTCATTTTAGTTAGCTCTCTGGCTCATGTTAGTTTTAAAGACCTGTTATGCTCTCTGCACCTATGAGCACTGCTGTATCTCTTTGACTGTCCAGGGCCTATCCTTTCAGAGAGTGTTTCTTGAATGGAATCTCTTGGTCTCTCTTGTTGGGACCTTGGTTATTTTATTTTCCTATTCGTAGTGATATTTGGGACTCTCCACCTTGTATACTCTGGCTTCTTTCTTGAGGTAGCCCTGGAAAAGAAAACAGACAGACAAACACACAGGGAGCAGGTGCACACAAACACATAGACTAATTCGACTAACATGCAAACCGAGAGGGAAAACGAAAAAGTTAAAAGACGGAGGAGGAAGGGAAAATAATATAGAGTATAAAATACATAAATAGGTCAAAAAGGAGAAAAGGAAAAAAGAAGAAAACCAATGGACAAAGAATGGTTTAAAGCATATAACCGGATTTCCCAGCTACAGTTATATAACCGTGTGTATGCAGTGCTGGTTGAAGAGCATAGAGAAAGAGAAAGAAGGCAGGGCGGGATGAGGCAAAATTGGAAATAGAATGAACATGCAGAAGGGATAAGAAGCTTTTTTCAAAGAGGTAAAGGATAGAATATGGTTGGAGAGGTGAGAGAAGGACGCTTGTATTATCCAGAGAGACTATATAGTCTATTTACTCCTGAGAGAAAGAGAGAAAATGTCGGTAGGTGTAGAATTTTCATCTATAGAATGGACTCCTTGTGATTGTTTAAGCAAGCAGGTGACCTGAGTTAATCGGGTCAGTGTTCTGGGGAAAAAAGAAAGAAAAGAGAAAGAAAGAAAAAAAAAAGAAAGGGAGGAGGGCAGCTCTGATGCAGGGATGGGCAGGGTGTGATCCAATCCCTCAGGCGGAAGCTCTGCCTTGGCTGTTGTGGGGAGGAGAGTGGCGGTGCTCCAGTTCCTTCTTGAACCAAGCGCTGCA
This sequence comes from Hyaena hyaena, assembly GCF_003009895.1. NCBI lineage: Eukaryota > Metazoa > Chordata > Mammalia > Carnivora > Hyaenidae > Hyaena > Hyaena hyaena. The sequence continues at coordinate 56,663 of NW_024082554.1, forward strand.
CCTCGCTTTTGGGCGTGTAAACTCCCCGTGTCGGGGGCCCAGCCAAAGTTGGTTGCACTCTTAAACCGAGGCCAGTCCCAGTCTCCAAATCCCAGTCCGCGTGCCCTGCTGAAATTACCTTAGACACCACTTCCCAGGCGATCCCCTGGTTTCGTGCAGTGCATGACTGCCACACTTTTAGGGGCCCTCACAGTGTCTAGGATTTCAAGGATTTCCTTATCATATTTTATGTCCTTTCCTTCTGAGTTTATTAGATCCTTCTCTTTGTTTAAGGTCCCATGTATGTGAATGGTGGTGAAGGCATATTTAGAGCCTGTACATATTAACATATATCCCTGCCAGCAATTGGAGGGCTTGGGTTAGAGCAATTAACTCTGCCTTTTGTGTCAAAGTCCCCTTCAGCAGCGACTCTGTTTCAATGAAAGGGTCAATATGGAATAACTTGCAAGATGCTCTTCCCTCTTTACAAAACTGCTACCATCAGTGAAATATCCTGTGTCAGGGTCTTTGAGGGTCTGATCCCTCAAGTCTGGTTGGCTGGAGAACACTTCATCAATGACTTCAATACTGTTACTGGCTGGCTGGCTTGGCCCAACAGGCAATAGGGTTGCAGAGTTCAGGGTCCATACTACTTGTAGGTGAATGTGCAGGTTCTCACATAGCATTCCCTGATATCTGACCATCCTGGTGTTGGTTAGCCAGTATTGTCCCTTGTATTCCATTAATGTCAATACTGAATGTGGCACCCAAACTGTCAATTCCTGTCCCATAGTTAAGTTGTCATGCTTGGAGATGTATGCCACCAGGCAATGCCATGATCCCAACATCTGAGTTAGGACTCCCACTGCAATGCCAGTGCACTCATGGACATACAGGAATAAAGGCTTGGATATGTCTGGGAGCCCTAAACCAAGCACATAAGTAAGGGCTTGGTTTATTTCCTTGAAGGCCATTTGCTATACTGATTCCCACATCAGGGATTCCCTCTCTCCCGCCTTTGCAGCCTCATAGAGGGGTTTTGTCAGGACTGAAAAGTTAGGTATCCAGATCCTACAGAAATCTGCAGCCCAAGTAATCTCTCAAACCTGATGTCAGGCTGTTGAGGTCAGGATCGAGCAAATGGTCTGTTTCCTCTCTGGGTTGAGTTGGCACTGCCCTTGAGACAGGTGGAAGTTAAGATATTGAACCTTTTCTTGATAGATTTGGGTCTTTTCCTTGAGGCCTTGTAACCGGTTTTCCATAGGAAGGTAAGGAGCTGTTGAGTCCTTTCCATGCAACACACCCGGGACCTCCCAGCTAGCAGCAAGTCATCCATGTACTGAAGCAGGACACAGCCATATTTATCCACTGGGAAAGCTTTTAAGTTTGAGGCTAATGCAGTGCTGAAAATGGTTGGGAATTTTTGAACCCCTGAGGCTAACTGGTCCAAGTTAATTGGCCCTTGTCACCATTTTTAGGATCCTCCCATTGGAAGTCAAAGATCAGTTGGCTCTGGGAGTGGCCACACAGGTGCAGAAAAAGGCATCCTTAAGGTCCAAACAGTTGAAGAAGGTGGCTTCAGTAGGAATGAGCCCCAGAAGTGTATAAGGGTTTGGGACCACTGGGTGTATGGTGACAGTTACCTGGTTTACTGCTTGTAGGTCCTGAACCTGAACCAGCAGGTAGTCATCTGTGTCTGGTTTTTGGACAGGAAAGAGGGTGTGTTCCAAGGTGATTGGCATGGCCTGAGGATCCCATACTTTAAAACGCTCTCCAGGTGTTTTTGGATCCTGATCTGTGCCTTTCAAGGGATGAAGTATTGTCTCTGGTGGGTGGGCTCTGCCCCAGGCTTTAATTCCACAACCACAGGGGATATGTTTTGAGCCAGTCCTGGGGATTTGTCCTCAGCCCACACCCCTGGGACCTTAAAGGGAAGTTCAGGTACCAGTTGTGGTGTTTCCTGAACCTATAGAGACATCACTTGGGAAACCGTGAGAGTCATAATCTTTGCTTCTGTTTTCCGTAAGGTCAGAGTAGCCTGTCACTGAGAGGTGAAAGTTATATGGACCTGCAGCTTTCCCAATAGGTAATGGCCCATTAGAGCCATGGGGAAATCAGGGAGGTACAGGAATTCATGGATGACTTCATGGCCATGTAAATTGCATCACTGAGGCAACAGAAAAAGATGGCATGTCTGACTGCTAGTGGCCCCCAGGATGATGGCTTGTCTCTGTGAGAGGGGTCCCACAGATTGGATCACTACTGAGTGTTCTGCTCCAGCATCTACCATAAAGTCAATGGGTTGGCCACCCACATTTATTCAGACCATGGACTCCTAGAAGCCTAACAAAATACAGCCTGGTCTGTCTTAGTCCTCCTCATCGTCCTCCATGGTGGCCTGCCCCACAAAATTGTCTTTAGGGGCCCCTTGAGAATATGGGGCCCATTGGTACCTGCCCTGGACCACATTGTCTCTTTTTTTTTTTTTTTTTTTTCTGTCTTAGTCCTCCTCATCGTCCTCCATGGTGGCCTGCCCCACAAAATTGTCTTTAGGGGCCCCTTGAGAATATGGGGCCCATTGGTACCTGCCCTGGACCACATTGTCTCTTTTTTTTTTTTTTTTTTTCATCCTGGGTCTTTGTTGAGAATTATCTGGTCTCTGGGGGCATCCACTTTTCCAGTGGCCTTCCTGATGGCAGATAGCACACTGATTCTACCCTAATTTTGGTTTAGGGTGAGACTCTCCTCCCTGCCCCAACCCCTTTCTGGCCTTGACCCTTTCTCTGCAGGGCACTCTTCTGGGGGTGTTTTGACCACTCCATCAAGGTAGCAGCTAACAAGTCTGCCTGTGTAAGGACACAAGTCTAAACGTCTAAACCAAACTGACTCCATGACAAGCTTTAAGTTTCCCCTCTAAACTAGAAGGCCTAAGTTTCAGCTTCCCCAAAACTATCAGGTAGTTACACATTGCCCAAGGCAGGAGTAACCACCCTTGCAACACCCAATCAGGAAAGGCCAGCGACCACCCTCCAAATTGTTAAGGGAAAGGTCTGGAGATAGGAACTATAGATAGGACACTGTTACCTAATGTTAAAGTTAACCCGTTAGTCGCCGGACAAGACCCTAGGCTCGCTCTGTGATTGGTTGAATTTAAAGGTACTCTAAACATTGTAATTGGATCCTGCCAAAAGTAACGAATACTCTAGACTATGTGTATGGTCAAACCCGCTGTCAATAATGTTGAATAATTATGATTGGATCACTGTTCCCATGTCACAACTTCTGTAACTCTCCCGTCACAAGCCCCATAAAAACCCTACTCTGCCTTTGTTCGGGGCTCTCAGCACGGATCCACGGTGCTGGTGATGTCTGTGAGCCTGAGCTCAAGCCCGTGATAAAGCCCTTTGCCTTTGCATGCGTGACTCGGTCTCCCCGGTGGTCTCTGGTTGGTGAGGATACTGCGATCTGGGTATAACACCTGTTTTTGCATCTTTTGGCCTTCTTCCTTCCCTGACACCCGGTCATGGTTAACAAACACTTGAGCTGCTACTTCTAGCAACTGACAAGTATTCATGCCAGTGAAACCTAGTTTGTGCAGCTTGCACTGAATGTCCTCCTGGGCCTGACCTACGAGAGCCGCATTAATCATCTGCTGGTTAGTGGGTGCTTCTGGATCACAGGGAATGTAGAGATGAAATGCCTCACATAGTCTCTCATAAAATTGGCTCAGATTTCCCTCGGGTCCCTGGAGCACTTCTGATGTTTAGTTCATATTTATGGCCTTCCCCTCTTTCTTTACGCCATTTAGAAGGGCTTATTGATATCATTTAGTCCTTTGTCAAAGACTCTGGATCTGGAGTTCTCTCTTCTCCAGCAAGAGGGCAGGACCTAGGAATAAAATGCGAGAGAGGTAATGCCCAGGAGGAGACAAGAGCCCCAAGTAAGGGTCCTTGCTCTATTTTTATTAGGATCAGAAGGCTTTAAAACCATGATAGGTGGCACAAGGAGACAATGAAACTGTGAACATTAACTCATGGATGTGACGGAAAGGGAGTTTTGAAGATATGTGGTGTTAGGGTTTGGGTAAATACAAAATAAAATTCTGGCACTGGGCGGAAGGATGTTTATAGCAGACATGAGGTGCCACCTCTGTTTACCTAAACTGGCCTTGGGGACAAGAAAGACAGAGCATGCTACCTCAGGGTCAAAAAGGCACCTTTTATTTGTTAATTAGCTTCACTCTGGGCAAAATCACCGTGCTGCAGTCTAAATTCCTGTTTTCTTATTATTGTTCTACCTTCCTGTGAAAGTAGCTTTCTGCTATTATACTAAGTTGGGGATGTTTCTGCCCTGGATCCCTAATCTTGTTTACCTCATTTTTGATGCTTTCATCCTGAGGCTTTTCTATTCCTATACCTTTTGCCAAAGTCCAGCTCCGGCCCGTCCAGGGGTCCCTGAAGGATAGACGGTGTTGGCGAGGGAGGGGTGAGGGAGTCACAAGATTCTTTCTGGTCACCAGCCAGGCCTCTCCACACTGTCTGAGACTCAACTTTATTTTATGGTTTAGCGTTTGGGGGCCTGCACAGAAGTGGCATTCTGATGATAAATCCTTTTATCAGTAAAGATTCTCCAGAACATTGAAATGCAAAAGGTATGGGGAAGAGCCCAGTTGTGGCATTAGCATAGTAAAGGAAAAAGTTAGTTCTTTGTGAGTAGGGTTCAATAGCCTGTTTATCACTTAAATGGGTATTAAGAAAAACAGGTCTTTCAGGAAAGCAATGTTGCTCTGATAACCACAGAAGAAGAAGTTCCTGTTGTAAGTTACTTCACAAAGTACAATCAGCATATCAAGGCCCAAATGAGTCACTCCTAATACCAGTCAACAAGGTGCCTTGTGGGGGTTGGTGCTCAAGCAGAAACAATTGGGTGGGGGTGGATATCAGTCACCATATGATGGTAAGAGTCCATGCAACTTACCTTAACCTCACAAGGAGTTCTTTCTCAATTTATGAGTTCAGAAATGGCTCCCAACAAACTTTCTCCTATACTGGGGGCCTTTGCCCTAATTTACCTAATCTTGTTTTCCCAAACTTGGGTGTGTTCATCCTGTGGCTTTCTAATTCTTTATGCCTTGTTAACCCATCATGCAAACTCAGGGAATTCCTAAACTTATTCCCAACAGTCCTTGTAAACCCTCCACATATACTTCAGTCATTTGGATCCCATGTAGGGCCCTCTCCTGGGAAGTGAACCGAAGCATAGGCCTAACCAATGGTTTCCTCTAACCATTTTAGGGCTGTCTGAGTAATTCAGCAACACTCCTCTGTCATGAAGAGGGTCAGAAGAAATTGGCAGCAGTCCATCCAGGTAGGTTTGTGGGTTTGAATTATGGACTGCATTAGGTCAACCATAGCCTGGAGTTTCTCAGTATAAGAAGGGGTATGGTGCTTCCAATTTAGGAGATCTGTAGTGGTAAAGGGTTGGTACATAAAAACACATTGGCCTCCTTGGATCTAGCTTTCCTGATCATAATAGATGGGTCCCCTGATTTCTCTCAGTGGCATATGTAGGGGTATCTACTGTGGCTGCAGGGAGGTGCTGCTTCTTCTGGCCTGATCCTCTAGTCACCATTCAGGAGGCATATCCTGGGTTAGGACTGGCTGTCTGGGGGTGTCAGTCACATTTGGGGAGGCCGGTGTTGCTAGGGAAGGTGAGGCCTCAGGGCTTGGTGCAGACTCTGATGAGGTTTCTGCAGTTAGGGCTGCTGGGGGCACAGGTAGCAGTGAGGGGTACAGTGGGACACATCATGGTGGGATTTCTTCATGTTCTCCCAACAGTATGGGTTTTTAAATTTCTGGCTGATATTTGGAGGAAGCCGTGATGCAAGACATCATAACTCTACAGCTCTCTTCACACAGATTTTCACCAAGGCGACCGGAATAGGACCAGGTTGTGCCAACAGTCAATAAAAGGAAATTGGACAGGTTGTCCTGGGTCCCCTGCAGTGACCCTGAACACTCAGCCAACTAGTTACTTTACAAGTGAGCCCTTGAAGGGTCAGACCACCCCAAATGATGACCAATCAATTTCACAGACTGTCTGAAGCTTTTTAGGAGTTAATTTTACATCATAATTTCCTGAATACCCCTTTTTGAAATTTCTCAACATACACTCTAGGGGAATTGGTTTACTCTGTTTTTCACACATTTCCTCACCCTAACAGATACTTTCACACACACGAGACAGGGGAAAAAAGGGAAGGAGGAAGAATAGTTTGGAGAGGATGCACACTCGCTTTGTCTGTTTCTGTCCACTCTCCCTTCAGAGAAATTTCAGTTGCCTCTTAGCATTGGCAGGTTCAATTTGAATCCATGACCTGACTCCCAAGGAAGTCTAATGCTGCCTTAAGCCATATGAGGTTGCCATGGAACTGTGGATCAGGACTCAACACTAGCTATGGCCCTTGGTCAGGTCAGAACCTTCCCATTGTCTAACTCATTCACACGTATTCACACAATGACTCCAACCCACCACCCTACATTCAGTGCATCAGAGTTGCAGCTTCATTCCTTGTTCCTTGAGGAATTACTAGGGTAACTGTGGGAGGTGATCAGGCTCCCCTTCTGCCTCTTAGGGGAAGGTCTACCAAAACAAACCCGGGTTCTTATCAGCCTGAAGGGTGGTGCTCCATAAGCTAGCTCCTGGGCCTCACAGGTTCCATTAGCACACATGGGGTCCTCACACTGGTGCCCTGGAATCGGCTAATCTCCTATGGATCACGTGGTCCCCTGGTTCCAGGGGAGATCAATTCTCCTGGTGCTCCCAGGCTCATACATCAGTTGCAAAGGAGGTGGAAATGCACCATCTCCAAATCCTGGAAGAAGGCCCCCAAGCAATGTAGCAGGATTCTGGCATGGAGAGTCATGACACTGAGGCTTTTTAATTTCCAGAAAGCAATATTATTCCTTCTAGCACTCCTTAGTTGGGTTCTTACCTAAAGAACTGAGCACCTAATGTCACATGGCATAGTTTTTCATACATTTTCCATTTCTTTGTCTCCCATATATGGTAACACACATAAACATGCAGTCTGATTAAGTAGTTTCAGTTTACAAGGTCATGAGGGAGGTTGTCAACGAAGTGCATGGCCAGGTTACTTTGAAGTTCTCTCTCCCTTTTTTTTTTTTTTTTATCCCTCCATAGAGAGGGGACCCTACCACAATACTATTGCTGGATTGTAGGGTAGTTGTATTTTTATTTTTTTGAGGAACTTCCTCAATGTTTTCCAGAGCAGCTGCATCAGTTTGCATGCCCACCAAGAGCACAAGAGGGTTCCCTTTCTCCACATCCTCACCAGCATCTGTTTTTTCCTGAGTTGTTAATTTTGGCCACTCTGAATGGTGTGAGGTGGTATCTCAACGTAGGTTTTGATTTGTATTTCCCTGATGATGAGTGATGTTGAGCATTTATTCATGTGTTGGTTGGCCATCTGTATGTCTTCTTTGGAATAGTGTCAATTCATGTCTTTTGCCCATATCTTCACTGGATTATTTGTTTTTCAGATGTTGAATTTGGTAAATTCCTTATAGATTTTGGATATTAACCCTTTACCTGTTATGTCATTTGTAAATATCTTTTCCAATTCCAACAGTTGTCTTTTAGTTTTGTTGATTGTTTCCTTTGCAGTGCAGAAGCTTTTATCTTCATAAGGTCCTGATATTCATTTTTGCTTTTATCTCCCTTGCCTTTGGAGACATGTTGAGCAAGAAATTACTGCAGCACAGGTCAAAGAGGTTGTTGCCTGCTTTCCCCTCTAGGATTTTGATGGCTTTCTGTCTCACATTCAGATCCTTTATCCATTTTGAGTTTATTTTTGTGTATGGTGTAAGAATGTGGTCCAGTTTCATTCTTCTGCATGTTACTGTCCAGTTCTCCCAGCACTATCTGTTAAAGAGGCTGTCTTTTATCCATTGGACACTCTTTCCTGCTTTGTCAAAGATTAGTTGGCCATACATTGGTGGATATAATTCTGGGTTCTGTATTCTATTCCATTGGTCTATGTGTCTGTTTTTGTGCCAATATCATACTGTCATGATGATTAGAGCTTTGTAAGAGAGACTAAAGTCTGGGATTTTGATGCTTCCTGCCTTGGCTTTCTTTTTCAACATAAATTTGGCTATTTGGGGTCTTTTGTAGTTCCATACAAATTTTAGGATTGTTTGTTCTAGCTTTGAGAAGACTACCTGTGCAATTTTGATTGGAATTGCATTGAATGTATAGATTTCTTTGGGTAGTGTTGACATTGTAACAATATTTGTCCTTCCAATCCATGAGTATGGAATTCTGTTCCATTGACCTATGTGTCTATCTATGAGTAACATACCATCTTGATCACCATAGTTTTGTAATATAGCTTAAAACCTGGAATTGTGATGCCTCCAGGTTTGTTTCTCTCTCTCCAGATTGCTTTGTCTATTTGGGATCTTTTGTGGTTCCATGCAAATTTTAGGATTGTTTGTTTTGTCTCTGCAAAGAATGATGATGGTATTTTGAACAAGGATTTTATTAAAAATATCGACTCCTTTGGGTAGTATAGACATGTTAACAGTGTTCTTTCAATCCATGAGCATGGAATGCTTTTCCATATATGTATCCTCCTCAGTTTTCATAAGTGTTATATAGCTTTTAGAGTATAGATCTTTTAACTCTTCGGTTAGATATCTTTTGGTTTTTGGTACATTTGTAAATTGAATCCACACCTTGATTTCTCTTTCTGCTGCTTCCTTATTGGTGTAGAGAAATGCAACAGATTTTTGTATGTTGATTTTGTATCCTGCAACTATACTGAATCGATGCTTTCATTCTAGGAAGTTTTCTGTGAGATCTTTTGGATTTTCTTCATAGAGTATCATGTCATCTGCAAATAGTAAAAGTTTTACTTCTTCCTTGCTGATTTGTTTGTCCTTTATTTCTTTTTCTGGTCTTATTACTGAGGCTAAGAATTCCAGGACTATGTTAAATAGTAATGGTGAGAATGGACATCCTTGTCTTAAGCTTGACCATAGGAGAAGACTCAGTTTTTCACCATTGAGGATGATATTAACTGTGGTTCTTTCCTCTATGTCCTTTATGTTGTTGAAGTTGTCTCCTTTATCCTTACACTTTCATAGGTATTTATCAAGAATCATGCTGTATTTCATCAAATGCTTTTCTGAATCTATTGACAGGATCATATGGTTCTTATCCTTTCTTTTTTTATATGAAAATTGTTTTTAATGTTTATTGATTTTGAAGGGGAGAGAGACAGAGTGTGATCAGGGGAAGGGCAGATAGAGAGGGAGACACAGAATCCAAAGCAGGCTCAAGGCTCTAAGCTGTCAGCACACAGCTTGACGTGGGGCTCAAACTAATGAACCACGTGATCATGACCTGAGCCAAAGTCAGATGCTTAACCAACTGAGCCACCAAGGTGCCCCTTAACATTTCTTTTAAGGGGCAGTGTATCACATTGATTGATTTGTGAATATTAAACCAGCCCTGCAGGTCAGGAATAAACCACACTTGATGCTGATGAATCATTCTTTTAATGTATGATGAACTTGATTTGCTAGTATCTTCTTGAGAATTTTTGAATCCAGTTTCATCAGGGATATTGGCCTGTAATTCTTCTTTTTAGTGGGACCTTTGTCTGGTTTTGCAATCAAAGTAATGATGGTTCATAAAATGATTTTGGAAGCTTTCTTTCAACTTCTATTTTTCATAACAGTTAAGAAGAATAAGTATTAATTCTTCTTTAAATATCTGGTAGAATTCCTCTGGGAAGCTATCTGGTCCAGGAGTCTTGTGTGTTCTGATATTTTAAAATAATGGTTCAGCTTCTTTGCTGGGAATGAGTTTGTTCAAATTTTCTATTTCTTCCTTTTTCAGTTTTGGTAGTTTGTGAGTTCATAAGAATTTGTCCATTTCTTCTAGATTGTCCAGTTTGTTGGCATATAATTTTTCATAGGATTCTCTTATAGTTGTTTGTATTTAAGTAATATTGGTCGTGATGTCTTCTATAAGAGCTTGTACTTTGAAAGAATAAACAAAATTGATAACCTCTTAGCCAGACTTATCAAAAAGAAAAGAGAAAGGACCCAAAATGATATAATTATGGATGAAAGAGTAAAGATCACATTAAATCAACCTTGAAAAAGAAAAACAATACTCAAGACACCACAATTGTGGACTCCAAGTTATATTACAAAGGTATAGTTTTCAAAACAGTATGGTACTGGCACAAAAACAGACACATAGATCAACAGAGGAGAATAGAAAGCCCAGAAATAAACCCAAAACTATATGGTCAATTAATCAGCCATCAGCTAGAAAAATATATCCAGTGGGGAAAACACCACATCTCTTCAAAAAATGTTGTTGATAAAACTGGACTGCAACATGCACAGTAATGAAACTGGACCACTTTCTTATACCAAGCACTGATATAAATTGAAAATGTTTTAAAGATATAAATGTGATACCTGTAACTATAAAAATCCATGATTTCACTCATATGTGGAATTTGAGAAGCAAGAAAATGAGCAAAAGGGGTGAAAGGCAGTGAGGCAAACCATGTAACAGACTCTTAACTTTAGAAAAGAAATTAATGGTTTCTTGAGGGCAGGTGAGTGTGTATTGGGTGACAGGATTGTACTTGCTTTGATGAGCTCCTGGTGTTGTATGGAAGTATTGAATCACTATGTTATACCCCTGAAAGTAAAATTACAATGTATTTTATTTTTATGTTTTTTAAATGTTTTATTATTATTTCTGAGAGAGAGAGAGAGAGAGAAAGACAGCGTGAGCAGGGGAGGGTCAGAGAGAGAGGGAGATACAGAATTCGAAACAGGTTCCAGGCTCTGAGCTAGCCGTTAGCACAGAGCCCGACGCGGGGCTTGAACCCACGAACCGTGAGATCATGACATGAGCCGAAGTCAGATGCTTAACCGACTGAGCCACCCAGGCACCCCACAATGTATTTTAAATAATTGGAATTTAAATCAAAACTTAAGAAGGAAAGAAAACTTAAGAAACAACAGGTGCTGGTGAGGATTTGGAGAAAAATGTACCCCCTTGCATGACTGATGGGAATGCAAACTGCTGCAGTCATTCTTGAAAATGGTAACGAGGTTCCTCAAAAAGTTGAAAATAGGGGCGCCTGGGTGGCTCAGTCGGTTAAGCTTCCGACTTCTGCTTAGGTCATGATCTCACGGTTCGTGGGTTCGAGCCCCGCGTTGGGCTCCATGCTGACAGCCACCTCAGAGCCTGGAGCCTGTTTTGGATTCTGTGTCTCCCTCTCTCTCTGACCCTATCCTGCTCACGCTGTGTCTCTGTCTCTCAGAAATAAACAAAAAATTATTTTTAAAAAAAGTTAAAAATAGAGCTACTCTATGATCCAGAAATTGCACAGCTAGATATTTACATAAACAATAACAATTTAGGGACATCTGGGTGACTCCGTTGGTTAAGTGTTTGACGCTTGGTTTCAGCTCAGGTCATGATCTCAGAGTTTGTGGGTTTGAGCTCCCCATTAGACTCTGCTGACAATGTGGAACCTGCTTGAGCTTCTCTCTCCCTCTTTTTCTGCACCTCCCATGTTTGTGCAGGCTCTCTCTCAAAATAAATAAGTAAACACAAAACATAAATTTTAAAAGTCACTTTTATTTTTTTAATGTTTATTTATTTTGAGAGAGAAAGAACAAATGGGGGAGGGGCAGAGAGATAAGGCAACAGGGGATTCAAAGCAAGCTCTGTGCTGACAGAACAGTGAGATCATGACCTGAGCTGTATTTGGATGATTAACCAACTGAGTCACCCAGGCACCCCAGAAAATGTCACCTTAAAAAATTAAAATAACAATTTAAAGGAATATACATACTTCAATGTTTATAGCAGCATTATCTACAATAACAAAATTATTAAAATGACCCAAGTGTAAGCAAGGTGTTTGTGTATATACAATGGAATATTACTCAGCCATAAAATAATAATAAAAATTTGTCATGGAAGTACAGAGTATTATGCTAAGCCAAATAAGACAGCTAGAGGAAGACAGATAATATAGGATTTCTCTCATATGTGAAATTTAAGAAACAAAACAAAGGAGCAAAAGGAAAAAAAAGAGGTAAGACAAGCAAAAGAATCTTAACTGTAGGGAAAACAATGATAGTTACCAGAGGAGAGGTGGATGGGTGATGGGTGAAGTAAGTGATTGTGATTAAGGACTGGATTTGTTGTGATAAACACTTAGTATTGTATGGAAGTGTTGAATCACTATATTTTGCACATGAAAGTAATATCACACTGTATGTTAACTAAAAAATAATTAAAGTACTTTTATGATTTATATGACAAATAATTAAAAATAACTATCATAAGGATGCACACAAATGTCAAAACAAAATGCACGAACAAATAAGAATTTCAATGGAGATTTAAAGTATTAAAAATGTACAAAAAGAACATGGGTAGAATAAGACTACAATAATAACTCAGAAATGTACCAAAGGGGTTCAATGTTAGAATAAATCTAGCAAAACTAAGTATCACTGAACTCAAAGAAAATTCACTGGGTATTAAGGATACCCAGCATATATATATTCACCAAAGTGAATAAAGCCTAAGGGATTTATAGGACATCATCAAGATGACAAATTATGCAATAATGTAGTACCAGAAAAAGGACATAAAAAGCCATAAAGTACATTTAAATAAAAAAGGACATAAAAAAACCTTCCCAAATTGCAGGAAGAAAATTGGTACCTATATCTGATACGTCTAAATTACACTAAAAAAGATGACTCCAAAGAAGCCCACAAGGTGACACATTAAAATTTTGAAAAGTCAAATACAAAGACAAGTTTTAAAGCAGCTAGAGAAATTCAACTCATCATGGACAAGGTAAACCCCTCATAAGACTATCAGTGGATTATTAAGAAGAAACCTTGGGGGGGGAGGGGTAAGATGGTGGAGAAATAAGGAGCTCCGTACTTGCACTTGCACCCAAACATCACACAGAAAAGATCTGAACCCATTGGAAACCTTATGAAACCTGAGAGATTGGGAGAAAAAGGACCCAGAATCCACTGAGAAAGCCTTCTAAGGTGAGTGTGAACTGGGGAAGATAAAATCGGGCCAGGATCGGAGACTCCAGGGTCGGAGGTGATCCCCCTATGCGGGGAGTGAGAGGGGAAAATGAGAGAGTCAGAAACAGAAAAACCTCTGCTCGGGCCATAGAAAGACCGTGCGCGCCAAATACCTGCACACCAGGTCCCCTCGCGCCAACTACTCCTGGAGGGGCCGAGCTCGTGGACTGCTTCTTTGTGCTTACTCCTGGCTGGTTGGACTTCTAGAGTAGAGGCCCGCCTGCCGCCATTGTCCATCCCAGACTTTAGCCTCTACTACAAAGTTGTAATCATTAAGACACTATGGTATTGGTACAAAAACAGACACATAGACCAATGGAACATAATAGAGAACTCAGAATTGTACTCACAAAAGTATGGCCAACTAATCTTTGACAAAGTGGAAAAGAGTATTCAATGGAAAAATGACAGCCTCTTTAACAGATGGTGCTGGCAGAAGTAGACAACAACATGCAGAAGAATGAAACTAGATCATTTTCTCAATCATACAGAAAAATAAACTCAAAATGGATAAAGGACCTGAATGTGAGATAGGAAACCATCAAAACTCTAGAGGAGAAAGCAGGAAACAACCTCCTTGACCTCATCTGCAGCAATTTCTTACTTGACACATCCCCAAAGGCAATGGAATCAAGAGCAAAAATGAACTACTGGGAACTCATCTAGGTAAAACGTTTCTGTATGGCAAAGGAAGCAATCAATAAAACTAATAGGTAATTGATTGAATGGGAAACAATAGTTGCCATAACAGTGACATAACAGACATAACAGTGACATAACCGATAAAGGGCTAGTATCCAAATCTAAAAGGAACTCACCAAACTCCACACCCAAAAAACAAATAATCCAGTGAAGAAATGGGTAGAAGATATGAACAGACACTTCTCCAAAGAGGACATCCTGGTGGACAACAGACACATGAAATGATGCTCAGCATCCCTCCTCATCAGGGAAATACACATCAAAACCACAGTGAGATACCACTTCATGCCAGTCAGAGTGGCTAAAATGAACACATCAGGAAACTACATGCTGGCGAGGATGTGGAGAAATGGGCACACTCCTATATTGTTGGTGGGAATGTAAACTGGTGCAGCCCCTCTGGAAAACAGTATGGACGTTACTCAAAATATTAACAGTAGAACTCCCTTATGAACAGTAATAACACTGCTAGGAATTTACCCAAGGGATACAGGAGTGCTGATGCATAGGGCACACATACCCCAATATTCATAGCAGCACTCCCAACAATAGCCAAAACATGGAAAGAGCCTAAGTGTCCATCAACTGATGAATGGAATAAGATGTGGTTTATCTATACCATGAAATACTACATGGCAATGAGAAAGAATGAAATCTGGCCATGTGTAGCAACATAGATGGAACTTGAGGGTGTTATGCTGAGCGATGTAAGTCAGGCAGGGAAGGACAGATATCATATGTTTGCATATATAGGTGGGTTCGGAGGCACTTAATGGAGGACCATGGGGGAGAAGAAGGGGAAAAATAGTGGGGGAGAGGGAGGGAGGCAAACCACGAGAGATTCTTGAATGCAGAGAACACACTGAGGGTTGTTGCGGGTGGGGGAGAGTAGAAGGGTGGTGATAAGCAGGGGGGAAGGCACTTTTTGGGATGAGTACTTGCTGTTATATGGAAACCAACTTGGCAATAAACTATTTAAGAAAAAGTAAATAAGTAAATAAACATAAAAAAGGAAAGAAAAAGCAAAAAAATAAAATAAAGTACAAAACTAGTTGCTCCTAGTTCAAAATATTTGAAAAATATTGAAGTCATACTATGCATCTCTTCTGACCACATCATGAATCTCCAAAGAACCCCCCTCCTCTACACAAAGAAAATCTGGAGCGAGCACAAATACATGGAGGTTAAACAACACGCTACTAAAGAATAAATAGGTTAATGAAAGAATCAAAGAGTAAGTAAAAATATATATGGAGATAAATGAAAATAAAAACACAAAGGCCCCAAAACTCAGGAGGTAGCAAAACATGTTCTGAGATAAAAGGTTATAGCAGTATAGGCTTAATTAAAAACAAACAAACAAACAAACAAAAAAACCCCTCAAATAAAGAAGCAAACGTTATGCCTAAAAGAGGTAAAAAAAAAATAAGAAACTAAATTAAGAAACAGTACAATGAAGGAAATAATACAGAGTAGAGCAGAAATAAATGAATTATAAACCTTTTTTTAAAAAGCTGATAAATGACACAAGTAGCTGGTTCTTTTAAAAGATTAACAAAATTGGGGCGCCTGGGTGGCTTAGTTGGTTAAGCATCCGACTTTCGCTTAGGTCATGATCTCGCGGTTCGTGGGTTCGAGCCCCGCGTCGGGCTCTGTGCTGACTGCCAGCTCAGAGCCTGGAGCCTGTTTCAGTCTGTGACTCCCTCTCTCTCTGACCCTCCCCTGCTCACGCTGTCTCTCTCTCTCTCCTAGAAATAAATAAAAACACAAAAAAATTAAAAAAAAAATAAAAGATTAACAAAATTGATAAAAAGTGTTTATCCAGATTCCTCAAGAGAAAAAAGAGACGAGGTGAAAAAACAAAATCAGAAATGAAAATAGAGAACTAAATACCAGCACCACAGAAATACAAAGGATTTAAAAAAAAAGAAATACAAAGGATTTAATAGAATATTATAAAAAATCATATGGAAAGAAATTGGACAACGTAAAAGAAATGGATAAATTCCTAGAAACATGACCAGTCAAACTGAATCAGGAAAAAAAATTGGAATATTTGAACAGAGCAATTACTAGCAAAGAAATTGAATCAGTAATCAATAAACTTCTAACAAATAAGTCCATAACCAGATGACATCACAGGTAAATTCTACCAAACACTTAAAGAAGAGTCAATACCTATTCTCAAACTCTTCAAAAAATAGAAGAGGGAGGAAACCTTCCAAATTCACTTCAAGAGGACAGCATTATCCTAATACCAAAACCAGATAAAGACAATACATAGAGAGAGAGAGAGAGGAGAGAGAGAGAGAGAGAGAACAACAGACCAATATCTATGATGAATATAGATGCAAAAAGTCCTCAATAAAGTAGTAGCAAACTGAATCCAACAATATATTTAAAAAATCATTCAGCATAATTAACTGGGATTTAGTTCTGTCATGCAAGGGTGCTTCAATGTTCAAAAATCAATCAACATGAGATATCACATGAACAAGAAATAGGATAAAAAGCATAATATCATTTCAATAGATGCAGAAAAAGTGTTTGACAAAGTACAGTGTTTATTCATGATAAAACCCTCCACAAAGCAGGCGTAGAGGGAACATTATCTCAATGTAATAACTGGAAAGCCCACAGTGAACATAATGCTCAATGGTGAAAAACTGAGAACTTTCCCCCTAAGATCAGGAAGATTTAAAGGACATACACTCTCACCACTTTTATTGAACATAGTATTAGAAGTCCTAATCACAGGAATCAGACAACTCAAAGAAATAAACGGCATCAAAATTGACAAAGAAGAAGTAAAACTTTCACTATTTGTAGATGACATGATGCTCTTAATAGAAAACCACAAGAAATCCACCAAAAATCTACTAGAACTGATAAATGAATTCAGTAAATTTGCAGAATACAAAATCAGCATACAGAAATCCATTGCATTTCTACACAAGAATAATGAAGTAACAGAAAGAGAATTTAATAAAATAATCTTATTTATAATTACAACCAAAATAATGCAATATCTAGGAATAAACTTAAAAACAAGATGAAAGACCTATACTCTGAAAATTATAAAATATTGATAAAGAAACCTGAAGATGACACAAAGATTTTCCATGCTCATGGGTTGGAAGAATAAGTGTAATTAAAATATCCATACTACCCTAAGAAATCTACAGGTTCAATGCAATTTCTATCAAAATACCAACAACAATTTTCACAGGACTAGAACAATTAATCCCAAAATTTGTATGGAACTACAAAAGACCTTGAAGAGCCCAAGCAATCTTGAAGAAAACAAACAAACCAAAGGTATCACAATCCCAGATTTCAAAATATACTACAAAGCTGTGGTAATCAAAGCGGCATGGTTCTGGCAAAAACAAAACAAAACAACAACAAAAATAAACACATAGGTCAATGGAACAGAATAGAAAACCCAGAAATAAACCTATGATTACATAATCCATTAGATTTTGACAAAAGACAGTTTCTTCAACACATGGTGTTGGAAAAATTGGACTGCAAATCCAAAAAATGAGACTGGATTATATTCTTACACAATACACAAAAATAAGCTCAATATGGATGAAAGGCCTAAAAGTAAGAACTGAAACCAGAAAAGTTCTAAAAGAGGTTATAGGTAGAAATTTCTCTATCTTTGACCATAGCAACATTTTTCTAAATATGTCTCCTGAGACAAAGGAAACAAAAATGAAATATACTATTGGTACTACATAAAGATAAAAAGCTTCTGTACAGTGAAGGAAACAATCAAGAAAAGTAAAAGACAACAGAATGAATGGAAGAAGATATTTGCAAATTGCATATCTGATAAAGGTTTAGTAACCAAATAAACCTTATACAACTCAACATGGAAATGCAAATGCAAATCACAATAAGATATCATGTCCCACTTGTCAGAATGGTTAAAATCAAAATCACAAGAAACAAGTGTTAGTGAGAATGTGGAGAAAAAGGAACCGCTCATACACCATTGGGAGGAATACAAACTGGTACAGCCACTGTGGAAAACAGAAAGGAAATTCCTAAAAAGTTAAAAATAGAATTACCAGTAATTCTGCTACTGGGTATTTATCCAAAGAATATAAAAACACTAATTCTAAAAGATACATTCACTCTTGTATTTACTGCGGCATTATTTACATTAACCAAATTATGGAAACAGCGCATGTACATCAAGAGAGGAATGCATAAAAATGTGGCGCATATAGATCTAGACAGTATAATGCTAAGAGAAATAATCAGTCAGAGAAAGACAAATACCATATGGTGTTACATTCATATGTGGAGTTTAAAAACAAAAGGAAACAAAGAATAAAAAGACAAACCAGAAAAACAGATTCTTAACTATAGAGAACAAGCTGATCGTTGTTGCTAGAAGGGAGGTGGGTGGGGTAAAGGGTGAAATAGGTGAAAGGGATTAAGAGTACACTTATCCTCTAAACCTTTGTTGAGGTCTTTTATCATAAGTGAATGCTGTACTTTTTCACATGCTTTTTCTGCATATATTGAAATGATCATGTTTTTATTCTTTTTCTTATTCATGTGATGTATCACATTAATACATTTATGAATATTAAATCACCCTTGCATGTGGAGAATAATTCTCACTTCATCATGGTGAATAGACTCTATGTTAACCATACTGAAATTTAAATTCAATTTAATTTAAGAAAAAAAGACTACACTTACCATGAAGAATGCTGGGTTATGTAAAAATAATGTAAAGAATTTTTGGACCACTCAATTGTACACCTGAATCTAATATAATATCTAATATAATTCTGTATGTTAACTATATTGGAATTAAAATTTTATAAATAGAAATAAAATAAAATTAGAATTTGTGATTTCCAAATAAATAATAATAAAAACAGAAATACCACTTGATCTTACAATCCACTTTTTTAGTATTTATCCAAAATAATTTAAACCCAGATCTCAAAGAGATAGATATTAACTATCCTATGTTCATTACAGCATTTTTTACAGTAGCTGAGAGCTGAAAGCAGTCTAAACACTCATCAACAGATAAATGAATTAAAAAATATATATATATATTTATACATATACATACACAAGGAAAGGCTATTATTAGCCTTAAAATAGAAAAAGATAGAAGTTCTACAATATGCTACAACATAGATGAACTTTGAGGATGTTATGCTAATTGAAATAAGCCAGACACAGAAAGACAACTATTTCATGATTCTACTAATATGAGGTATTTAAAATAGTCAAATTCATAGAATAAAAGACTAGAATGTTGATTTCCAGGGTATGGAAGTAGGGAAAAAATGTGAAATTACCAAAGTCCATGAATGTGATATTTCAGTTAAGCAAATTGAACAAACTCTATAGATCTGATGTAGTACCCTGTACTACAGTTAATTATACTGTACTATACCCATAAAAGTTTGTTGGAGGGTAGATCTCATGTTAAACATTCCTACCATAAAATAAAATTAAATTATGAACTGACTTGCACAGTGCAGGAAAATGCTCAAGTTTGTAAGAAAAGGTACAATCTGTTAACTAGTATCTTATCATCCCTCTCTCTTCCCATAATATATTCCTCAGAATGCTAACAGATACTTCACAAACAGGATATTTAATATTGTTACTTCCTTAAGATTTTTCAATGTCTTTCTATTACCTTCAGGTAACATCTTAGTTCAACATACAGGGATTTTCACAGTCACCAATTTAACTTTCCAATCTCCTCTTAAGCCACTCATTCCCACTTAATTTGCACTCTAACATTATAGTAATATTCAACATTTTCTGAAAATGCAATGCTTTTTCATGCCTCTTTTTACTTTTTGGAAAAATCCTTATTCATCCTTCAAGATTCAATTCAAATACTGCCACATAAAAAGTTAGTCACTTTTTCCCTTACACTCGCTCTCAATAGGCCCTTCTAGATATCTTTCTTTTTTTGCCCAAATCTCTATTATAACATTATACTGTAAGTGTTTTACTGTTTATTTTTTATTCCTTTTATGAATTGTGGAACCAATAAATTTTCTCTCACTCACATTAATATCCACAGTGTCTATTTCAAATACAAGACAAATACTAGGATCTCTATTATTAGCCAGACCTATAAACATGCTAGCTATAATGTTTTGTGAAATCTTTGAATCCCAGAATTAGAATGTACCTTGAAAGGTTATTGACAATGTACTAAGTAGATGATTCTATAAAGTAGGTCCAAATTACTCTTCTCTCTTTAATAATAAGTAATGCTTTTCTATAATTGCTCATTTCAGCTTTTTGATCATTTCCACCATCTTATATGTAGCCTTGCACATTTTTTTCCTATTCACATTCCATTGAGAATTTGAGAAATGGAAACATGAGTGGTTTGTCAAAAATCACATTACAAACCTAAGGGAGTGGCTGTAGCTTCCTAAAACTCAGAGCTTTCTTTAAATTTGCATAGAGTCATTAACATATTTTCAATATGAATCATAGAGTATAAAAATATGGATCCCTGAAAACATCAAATACAAGAATGTGAGTAATAGAAACTCTTATTAATTGCTGGTGGGAATGCAAAATGTTATAGCTACTTTGGAAGACATTTTGGGTTTTTAAATATAACTAAATATAGTCTTACCATATGATTCAGTGATTGTGCATTTTGTTGTTCACTTAAAGGATTTGAAAATATACACCTACACAAAAACCTGCACAGTGATGTTTATTTAGTAGCTGTAGTCATAATTACCCAAACTGAAACAACTAAGATGCCCTTCAATAGGTGAATGGATAAACTGTGACACATTCAAACAGTGGAATATTATTTAGTGTGAAAAAGAAACTATCAAGCTATAAAAGTTATAGAGGAACTTTAAATACATATTAAGTGAAAGAAATAAAGCTGCTAAGGCTATGTGTTGTACAATTGCAAGTATATGATACCCTGAAAAAGGCAAAACTATTTACAGAATGAAAAGGTCAGTGGTTTCCAGTGGTTAGGGTTAGGGGAATGAATAGGTGGAACACAAGAGATTTTTAAGACAGTGAAAATACTTGGTATGATACTATATAATGAGGGAAACATGTTATACATTTATCCAAACCTATAGAATGTATGAGTGAAATAAGGTAAATGATGCATTTTGAGTGTTTATAATATGTTAATGTAGGTTCATCAATTTTTAACATATGTACCACTCTAGTGCAGGGCATTGATATTGATAATGGGGTGACTAAACATGTGTGGGAGCAAGGGGCATATGGGAAATCTCAGGACTTTCCTCACTTTTTTTGTGCAACTAAAACTGCTTTAAAAAATGGAGTGTACACACGCACACAAAACACTGGATATGGAAAAGAAATAATGTAAATAAATATCTGTCCAACTAATGAAAAAATATAGTCATTGAAATAAGAGAAATACTCTCAGTGGACAGATTAAATATCAGTGTAGCTATAGCCAAAGAAAGAAATCAGTGAAATATCAGCAAAATGAAATACAGGTCTGGAGACATCACTCAGAATGCAGTACAGAGAGAAAGAAAATAAATGAAAACAAAGTAAACAGATAAGAGACAAATGTAAACAAATAGATAAGAGATAGAGTATAATAGTACAAGCAAAATGAGAATATGAGGAATATGGCTGATAATTTTCCTGAATTTATAACAGATGTGAGAGCCACCTGGGTGGTACAGCAGGTTAAGCACCGACTCTTGATTTCAGCTCAGGTCATGATCTCCTGGTTTGTGAGATCAAGACCTGTGTCAGGCTCTGTGTTGACAACACGGAACCTGCTTAGAATTCTGTCTCTCTCTCTCTCCCCCTCCCCTGCTCTCTTTCATATGGGCATATGCACCCTCTCTTTCCCTAAAAAAAAAAAAAAAAAAAAAAAAAAACTTGAAAAAATTATAATAATTGTGAATCCTCATTTTTCAAGTCTATATTGGGTCCCAAACAAATAAATAAAAATGAAACAAGAGATTCTTTTTAAAAATGTCTTTCTTGCATTCCAGTACCAGGTGAAATATTCAGTGACTGTTTGAAGATACAGTTTATACATCTAAAAACAGAGTTTAAATTCATAGACGTTTACTGAAGTAACTGCCAAATTATATATATTAACCAGAATGAAAGTGAAACTAAAAGGAAAAAGTAGTATTTTAGAAGATTTATAGTTAGTTGGTTTCCTGCTGACCAAAGGGAAATAGCAATTTGGTCCAGAATGGCTGCTTGACAGGATGTTTGGGGCTCCAAAGTGGTGGCTCTGGCTCCTGGATCACAAGAGCACTGTGCTCGCCACAGAACCAAGGATCCAGGACCAGTGTGGGGACAAGGAACATCACCTCTAGAGGTCCAGTGATCACTGCATACAACATGCACTCCTTTATCTTTTCCAAGGCTACCTCAAGGAACAAGCCAAAGTACACATGGTGGAGAATCCTAAATATCACGATGAGTAGGGAAATAAAATAACCAAAATGACACCAAGAGAGACCAAGGGACACCATTTAAAGAACAATTACTGTATGGACAGGCCCTGGACAGTGTGTGAGTCTCCTTTAATATAGCAGTACTAGCAGGTGCAGAGCAAATAAAAAGCTTTTAAAACTGACAAGAGACAGAAAGCTAGCCACAATGATGAAACAGAAAAACTCTCCTCAAAAGAAATTCCAGGAAGAAGTGACAGCTAAAGAATTAATCAAAACATATAAGCAACATAACTAACTGCCCAAGAATTTAGAAAAATTGTCATAAAAATAGCTGGGTTTGAAAAGGCATAGAAGACAGCAGAGATATTATTGCTACAAAGATTATGCATCTTAAAAATAGTTATGATCAATTAAAAGATGCTATAAATGAGGTGCATAATAAAATGGAGGTGGCCACTATATGGATTGAAGACGCAGAGAGGAGAATAGGTGAATTAGAAGACACAATTATAGAAAAAGATGAAGCCGAGAAAAAGGGAGATTAATTCATCCAGGAGCACGAAAGGAGAATTCGAGAACTGAGTGATGCAATCAAATGGAACAATATCTGTATCGTAGGAATTCCAGAAAGAGAGAACGGAGCTGAAGGGCTACATGAACAAATTATAGCCAAGAACTTTCTGAACCTGGGGAAGGAAACAGACATTGAAATCCAAGAGGCACAAAGAACTCCCACCAGACATAAGTTGAATCGATCTTCTTCATGATATATCATAGTGAAACTGGCAAAATACAAGCATAGAGAATTCTGAAAGCAGGGATAAAAGGGTCCTAACATACAAAGGGAGACACATCAGGGTAGTAACAGACCTATTTACTAAAACTTGGCAGGCCAGAAAGGGATGGCAGAAAATCTTCAATGTGATGAACAGGGAAAATATGCAGCCAATAACCCTTTGTTCAGCAAGCCTGTCATTCAGAATAGAAGGAGAGATAAAAGTTTTCCCAAACAAACAAAAAATGAAGGAATTCATCACCACTAAGCCAGCCCTACAAAAAATCCTAAGGGAGATTCTACGAGGGAAATGTTGCAAGGAACATGAAGGGCCAAAGATACCACTACAGCTAGAATCCTAAAGAGAACACAAGACTCTAAACCCATTGTTTCAATAATAACACTAAATGTAAATGGACTAACCGCTCCAATCAAAAGGCATACTGTATCAGAATGGATTAAAAAAACAAGACCCACTGGGTGTTATATGGAAAACAACTTGACAATAAACTATTTTAAATAAAGACCCATCTATTTTCTGTCCACAGGAGACTAATTTTAGATCTGAGAACACTTTCAGATCCAAAGTGAGGGGATGGAAAAATATCTATCATGCTACTGGAAATCAAAAGAAAACAGAAGTAGCCATACTTATATTGGACAAACTGGACTTTAAAGTTAAGGCAGTAAAAAGGGATGAAGAGGGCATTATATAATAATTACAGAGTCTATCCACCAGGAAGAGCTAACAATTATTAATATCTATGCACGGAATTTGGAAGAACCCAAATATATAAAGCAATTAATCACAAACATAAGCAATCTTATTGATAAGAATGTGCTAATTGCAGGAAACTTTAATACTCCACTTAAAACAATGGATAGATCAACTAGACAGAAAATCACTAGAGATACAAAGGACCTGAACGGCACATTAGACCAGATGGACTTGACAGATATATTTTGAACTCTATATCCTGAAGCTATGGAATTCACTTTCTTCTTGAGTGCACATGGTACATTCTCCAAGATAGATCACATACTGTGTCATAAAGCAGCCTTCAATAAATATAAAAGAATTGAGATCATACCATACACACTTTCAGATCACAATGCTATGAAACTTGAAATCAACCACAGGAAGAAGTCTGGAAAACCTCCAAAAGCATGGAGGTTAAAGAACACCCTATTAAAGAACTAATGGACCAACTAGGCAATAAGAGAAGAAATGGAAAAAATATATGGAAACAAATGAAAATGAAAACACAACAATCCAAACTCTTTAGGATGCAGCAAAGGAAGTCGTCAGAGGAAAATGCATTGCAATCCAGGCCTATTTCAAGAAACTAGAAAAAGCACAAATACAAAATCTAACAGCACACCTAAAGCAGCTAGAAGCAGAGCAGAATGGACACCCCAAACCCAGCAGCAGAAGAGAAATAATAAAGATTATGACAGAAATAAACAATATAGAATCCAAAAACACAGTCGAACAGATCAATGAAACCAAGAGTTGTTTTCTGAAAAAATAAACAAAATTGATAAACCTCTAGCCAGGCTTTGCAAGAAAAAAAGAGAAAGCACTCAAATAGACTAAATCACGAATAAAAATTGATTTATTACCACCGATCCCTCAGAAATACAAGCAATTATCTGGGAATCCTCTGAAAAATTATATGCCAACAAACTGAACAACCTAGATGAAATAGACAAACTCCTAAATGCACAAACACTCCCAAAATTCACACAGGAAGAGACAGAAAATCTGAACAGACCCATAACTAGTGAAGAAATTGAATCAGTGATCAAAAATCTCCCAACAAATAAGAGCCTTGGGCAAGATGGCTTTCCCTGGGGAATTCTATAAGACATTTAAATCAGAGTTAATACCCATTCTGCTCAAGATATTCCCAAAAATAGAATTGGAAGGAAAACATCCGTATACATTCGAGGAAGCCAGCATCAGTTTGATTCTCAAACCAGACAGAGATCCAGCAAAAAAAGAAAACTACAGACCAATATCCTTGATGAATATGGATGAAAAAATCCTCAAAAAGATACTAGCAAGTTGAATTCAACAGCGTATGAAAAGAATTATCCACCATGATCAAGTGGGGTTCATTTCTGGGTTACACAGCTGGTTCAATATTCACAATTCAATTAATGTGATACATCACTTTAACAAAAGAAGAGATAAAAACCATATGATACTGTCAATAGATGCAGAAAAAGCATTGACAAAATACAGCATCCCTTCTTAATAAAGACCCTTGAGAAAGTCGGGATAGAAGGAACATACTTATACATCATAAAAGCCACTTATGAGAAGCCCACAGCTAACATCATCCTCAACATGGAAAAAAGGAGAGCTTTCCCCCTGAGATCAGGAGCACGACAGGGATGTCCACTCTCACCACTGTTGTTTAACATAGTGCTGGAAGTCCTAGCATCATCCATCATACAACAAAAGGAAATATAAAGGCATCAGAATTGGCAAAGAAGTCAAACTCTCACTTTTCGCAAATGACATGATACTTTACACGGAAAACCCGACAGATTCCACCAGTAGCCTACTACAACTGATCCATAAATTCAGCAACGTTGCAGAGTACAAAATCAAAGTACAGAAATTGGTTGCATTTTTATACACCAATAATAAATCAACAGAAAGCGAAATCAAGAAACTGATCCTGCCGGAGACCAAAACTGCACAGGCCATCCCTGGTGGCAAGGCCCAGGGAAAAGCCTTTGGGAAAGGACTGCACAGGTAATCGCTGATGGCAAGGCCCAGGGAAAAACCTGTGGGAAAAGACTGCAACGCAGTCAGAAGAACCCCCTGAAGAATTTTTCTTCTCTGCTTAGTCTGTGCCTCTTACTGTCACTTCTGCTGTTAGTCTATTCTAGGCTTAATATGAAACCAGAATCATCCAAAGTTCCCCCTCTTCTTCCAAAATGGAATTTACCTAAATATCATGTCTACCCCCTCAATCAGATGTTTTTTTTAATGGTTTATTGTCATGTCATACAACACCCAGTCCTCATCCCCACAAGTGCCCTCCTTCATCTAATGAATATTGTAGCAATTAGCAAACTTGGAGACTGTCCGATCCCAATGGGGTCTATAAGGGACCTAGAATTCATTTTCCTTGTATGGGTCTAATTGCCAGTAAGAATACATATTATGCCATAAGCAGAGACAAAAACAAGACTTAATTGTTGTGGAGGACTTTCTCGGAAAAGTGTTAGAGACATATTTGCCTGCTGACCTCAAGCCTGTGAAGCAACTTATGGATTGTTCTGGCCAAAGAATGAGATCCGTAAATGCAGAAACCAAATTCTAGTTGATCCACGTAAAACATTTCCATACGTTATCTATGATAAAGGTTCTCTTTGTTCTTTCTTAGTAGGGGGTTGTGAGAGTCTATTACTTATACCTACAGGTGCAAGTATACCCTGTTCTTGCATGCCCGCTGAACTTAAACAATCAAAGGGCACTTTGTTATTCATGCATTCTGGTTATATGCTTCACTTATTTCCTGCCATGTGTAGTAAAAAATATGTAAAACTTTCTTGATTGCCTGGTTAAATGTTATCAATTTAAGTGGAAATTATGTACTGTGAAACTACTGTTGCTAAGAACATTTGGAAATATTAAATTCCATGACTGTTTTCAAAAAATGTAAATTGTTTAAGCATGATTGTTTGGATTTGTTACGTAAAAACGTTAACCTGAAAAATAAATTTGAGCAGTCCACCGGAAGAGGCTGGCCCCGTGTCTTCTTTGCCGACCCCAACCCTTACTCTCTGGGTCAACCCTGGCTTGCAGAGGCAGGACTCCTGCATGATCCTATTCACAATTGCACCAAAAACTATAAAATACGTAGGATAAAACCTCCCCAAAGATATGAGATCTGTATGATGAAAACTATAGAAAAATTATTAAGGAAATTGAAGACACAAAGAAATGAACAACATTCCATGCTCATGGTACAGAAGAATAAATATTGTTAAAGTGTCATTACTACGCAAAGAAATCTATACATTCAATGCAATCTCAATCAAAACTGCACCAGCATTCTTCTCAAATCTAGATCAAACAATCCTAAAATTTGTAGGGAACCACAAAAGTACCTGAAGAGCCAAAGTAATAGTGAAGAAGAAAGCCAAAATGGGAGGCATCACAATCCCAGATTTTAGACTCTATGACAAAGTTGAAATCCTCAAGACAGTATGGTATTGGCACCAAAATAGACCAAATAGAATAGAGAACTCAGAACTGGACCCACAGATGTATGGCCAACTAATCTTTAACAAAGCAGGAATAAATATCCAATGGAAAAAAGACAGCCTCTTTAACAGATGGTGCCGAGATAACTGGACAGCAACATGCAGAAGAATGAAACTAGACCACTTTCTTACACCATACACAAAAATAAACTCAATATGTATGAAGGGTCTGAATGTGAGACATGAAACCATCAAAACCCCCGAAGAGAAAGCAGGAAACAACTTCCTTGACCTCAACCGCAGCAATTTCTTACTTGACACATCCCCAAATGCAAGGGAATCAAGAGCAAAAATGATAATAGGACCTCATCAAGATTAAAAGCTTCTGCACACCAAAGGAAACAGTCAGCAAATCTAATACACAACTGACGGAATGGGAAAATATAGTTGCAAATGACATATCAGATAAAGGGCTATTATCCAAAATCTGTAATGAACTCAGCAAATTCCACACGTGAAAAACAAATAATCCAGTGAAGAAATGGGCAGAAGACATAAACAGACAGTTCTCCAAAGAGAACACCAAGATGGCCAACAGACACATGAAACGATGCTCAGCATCCCTCATCATCAGGGAAATACAAATCAAAACCTCACTGAGATAGGACCTCACGTCAGTCAGAGTGGATAAAATGAACAAATCAGGAGACTATTGATGCTGGCGAGGATGTGTAGAAATGGGCTCCCTCCTACACAGTTGGTGGGAATGCAAACTTTGCAGTCGCTCTGGAAGACAGTGTGGAGGTACCTCAAAAATTAACAATAGAACTCCCCTATAACACAGCAATACCACTGCTAGGGATTTACCCAAGAGATACAGGAGTGCTGATGCATAGGAGCACATATACCCCAATGTTCATAGCAGCACTTTCAACAATAGCCAAATTAATGAAAGAGCCTAAATGTCCATCAACTGACAAATGGATCAAGAAGATGTGGTTTATCTATACAATGGAATACTACATGGCAATGAGAAAGAATGAAATCTGCCCATGTGTAGCAACATGGATGGAACTTGAGGGTGTTATGCTGAGGGAAATAAGTCAGGCAGAGAAGGACAGATACCATATGTTTTCACTCATATGTGGAATGGGAGAAAGTTAACAGAGGTCCATGGGGGAGAAGGGGAAAAATAGTTAAGGAATGGGAGGGAGGGAAACCATAAGAGATTCTTAAAGACTGAGAACAAACTGAGGGTTGATGGGGGTGTGGGAGAGAGGAAAAGGGGGTGATGGGCATGGAGGAGGGCACTTGTTGGGATGAACACTGGGTGTTATATGGAAATCAATTTGACAATAAACTGTAAAAAAAAAAATACCGGAAACGTGGTGGGAAATAAAATATTGTGATGACAGGGATTTTATTTATTGAATGTGTTGAGTGTTTTGTGTAATATAGGCATTTTAACAGTATTTGTTCTTCAAATCCTGAACATGGAAAGTAAGTAAGTAAAATGCAATGGATATTAAAAATATTGTGATAATAATGACTAATTATTAGAAAAAATATCTAAAACATATAACAATAATACATGAAAAATGGGTGTCTGGAGCTCTGCAAAGTTACCCTATAAGGTACTATTATTATTATCATCCTATTTTACAGATGAGGAAACTGAGGCAGCATATAAAGTTAAATAACTAACTGGCAGTTCTGGAGTTTGAATTCTGTAACTCTGGCTCTAGAGTCTAAACTCTTTAGGGCTACACAATTTTGGTAGCTTGCATTATGATTACCAGTTCTTGATTCCTCTCTGATTTACAGCATTTTCTATTGAGTTTTGCAAGTTCTCCTACAAGAACTAAAGTACAATTCCCTGCTCCACTGATAATGTAGTTATTTATATGAATTGCTTTACCCAATGGAATGTTAACAGATCTGACTAGAGCAGGAACTTTAAACGTACTAGTATAGTTTTATTTGCTGTATGAAACTCTACCTTTTGCTCAGGGATAAGCTGTTTTTTCTATAACATATGTTATTGTCTAAATAGTGACCCCCTATTAAATTTACATGTAAAAACCCTAATCCCCAATATCTCAGAATGTGACTACATATGATGATAGAGTCTTTAAAACGATAGAGTTAATTAAAATCAGGTCATTAGGGTGAGCCCTGATCCATTTTGACTTGTGTCCTTTTAAGAAAATATGGATAAAGACAGGTAAAGAGGAAGACCATGTGAAGACACATGGAGAAAATGACCATCTACAAGCCAAGGAGAGATGTACCAGAAACAAAAGCAATCTTGCTGAGACCTTGATCTAAGACTTCAAGTCTCTAGAATAGTGAGAAAATTAATTTCTGTTGTTTAAACCAAGCAGTCTATGATACTTTGTGACGGTAGCCCTAGCAAACAAATACAGCATGTTTATGGCAACTATTGGTCAAAGAAGAAACTCATGACCTGAGCACAGATGGTAGCTTGGAAAAAGCTGATCCAAGCTTTCCTTAGATTAACTGAATTCCCACTAACTGGGAGAAATGCATGAGTAAGAAATAAGTGCTTGTTGTTAAACTTAGCTGAAATTTCTCCTATGTTATTTATATGATATTATATAATAATAGGCAACTATGAACTAAAAATAAACACTCATGTAGCAATATTCAGTGAGATAATAAAAAGATAAGACCACTACAAAGATGTGACAATTAAATTTTATATACCTAGCAGTGTACCCAAAAAAGTAATTAATTAAATTAAAAATCTAATTAATTAAAAGGAAGAATTGATAGACTCACAACGAGAATAGATTAGGCATGTACAAAATGAATAAAAATTCAGAAGACATGAATATCATCAACAGCAAGCTTGATCTAATAAAAATGGAAAACATTTATTAATTACTTACTGTATTTCAGGTATTGTTCAAAGCACCTCTTCTGTAAAATGTGTAATACTGAGGCCTAGAGAGATTAAAAAGTGGCTTTTCATAGATGACACAGATTCTAAGAGGTAAACTCAGCATTTGAGCTCATAGAGTCAGACTTCAGACTCCATGTTCTTAAATACCACACAATGTTGGCTACATATATAATAGGAAATATGTATGGAACTACTATATAATATATACTTTTTTCTAAGTACAAATGTCACAATTACAAAAACTGACTATATACTTATCCATAAAGTATCAAAACATGTAAAGAATTATTATAATTGACCACTTTTTCTTACAATAGATCAAAAGAAAACTTTGACAAAATGGTCCTCAAATCCCATATTATTTGGAAAATATAAGAAAGTATTCTATGTGACCCATACATTACAGAGAAAATTACAATGAATGCTATGACATATCTAAATCCAAAGGACAATATTTAGAACTAAATGACACTAAGTATTAGTGCTTGCTAGGTGCTCCTCAAAATGATACTTATAAGGAAATGACCATCTGAAATACATATAATTTTTTTAAAGTACAATGAAAAAAACTAATTATCAAAGGAAAAAGAACCCACAATTACTTACCTGTATTAAGAAAGAATGCAATATAATAAATAGGAAATAGAATGATAAAAACAGAACAGAATAACAAAATAGAATATATAATAGAATAATACAATATAATATAATACAATAGAACAGAAAAAATAAAGAGATTTACTATAGGAAATTAGTTCAGGTGACAATGGAGGGTGGTAAGTCCAAGATTTGCAGAACCAATGTGCCATTTAAAGTTTGAAGGTCCAGAAGCTGCTGTAGAAACAGGAGACCATATTTCCCAGTTCAAAGACTACCAGGCGGTACAATTGTGTCTCGCTCAGCCTTTGGTTCCAGTCAGGCCTTCAAATGATTGGATAAGGCCCACTCACATTACAGAAGGTAATATGTCTTATTCAGTCTACCAAATTAAATATTCATATCATTCAAAAACACATTCACAGAAATATCAAGAATAATAACTGGTCAAATATCTGGGCATCCTGTGGCCCAGTAAGTTTGACATATAAAATTAATCATCATACTCTCCATAGTAGAAGATGACCAATAAAAAGATAGAATTGCCCAAAGTCCTAACAGACCCCCACCAAAGAAGATATACATATGGCACATAAGCATATGAAAAGATGTTACAGCAACAGCCAAGACATGGAAACAACCTAAGTGTCCATCGATGGATAAATGGATAAAGAAGATATGGTATATGTGTATAAAATGGAATACTACTCAACCATAAAAATGAAATCTTGTTACTTTCAACAACATAGTTGTTGTGTATGGGGTATTATACTAAGTGAAATAAGTCATATGGAGAAAGAAAAATACTGTATGATTTCTCTTATATGTGCAATCTCTAAAAAATCAAACAAAGCAGAAACAGATTCATAGATACAGGAAACAAACTTGGTTACAAGAAGGGGAATATTTGGGGGTGGGCAAAAGAGATGAAGGAGATTTAGAGGTCCAAACTTTCAGTTATAAAGTAAATAAATCATGGAGATATAATGTACAACATAGGGAATACAGTCAATAATATTATAATAAATTTGTATGGTGACTGATGTTATCTACACTTATTACGGTGATCATTTCATAATGTATAAAAATATCAAATCACTATGATATATACCTAAAACTAATAGGATATTATATGTCAAATATATTTATATAAAATAGAAATTTTAAAACAGGAAGAAAGAGGATTAAGAATACACTCAAAGTGATTTGCGCTATGTATAAAAATGTTGAATCATTACATTGTACACCTGAAACAAGTGTAACAAAGTATATTAATTACTTCAATTAATACAAAAATAAACTATTTACAATGTACTGTATCTTTTGAAAGGGTTGATAATAAATTATTTCAAAATTAATACAGAAAACTATAGCTTTAAGAGTGTCAAAGACATTTTGGATTAAAAAAATATAGAGAAGGCACAAAGGGAGTAACATGCTAATACCAATTCTTCTTCTTTATTATATGATTATATTAATGTTAAGTGTGAAGATTATGTAAATTTATAGGAACATAAAACGGATAAGTGGTTGCTAGGGGCTGGGAGAGTGGAGGAGAAATTTGGAGTGACTGCTAACAAGACAGAGGTTTCTTTTTTTCCTGTTTTATTTATTTATTTATTTATTTATTTATTTATTTATTGGTTTCAGAATTAAAATTTAGTGATTCATTACTTACATATAACACCCAGTGCATATCACAGAAAGTGTCCACCTTAATACCTATTACCCATTTAGCCAATCCTCCTCACCTCACCTCCAACAATCCTCAGTTTGTTCTCCATGGTTAAGAATCTCTTATGGTTTCTTCTCTCTCTTTTTCTTCCCAATTCCCCTATGTTCAATGGTTTTGTTTCTTAAATTCCACATATGAGTTAAATCATATGCTATTTCTCGTTCTCTGACTGACTTGATTTGTGAAGCATAATAGATTCAATCTCCATCCACATTGTTGCTAATGGTAAGATTTCATTGTTTTTGATTGGTGAGTAATATTCCACTGCATATATATATATTTTATATCCCATTTTATACACATATACCATATATATAGATATATATGTCATATATATCTATATATATGGCATCTTCTTTATCCATTCATCAGTCAGTGGACATTTAGGTTCTATTGATAGTTTGGATATTATTGATGCTGCTATAAACATTGGGGTGCATGTGCCCCTTCGAATCAGCATTTTTGTATCCTTTGGGTAAATACCTAATAGTGCAGTTGCTGGGTTCTAGGGTAGTTCTATTTATAATCTTTTAAGGAAATTACATACTGTTTTCCAGAATGGCTGCACCAGTCTGCATTCCCACCAACAGTGTAAGAGGGTTCCCCTTTCTCCACATCATTACCAATATTTATTTTTTTCCTATGTTGTTAATTTTAGCTATTCTGATAGGTATGAGGCGATACTTCATTGTAGTTATGATTTGTATTTCCCTAATGTTGAGTGATATTGAGCATCTTTTCATGTGTCTGTTAGCCATCTGGATGTCTCATTTGGAAAAGTTTATATTCACATCTCCTATTCATTTCTTAACTTGTTTATTTATAAGTATTTTGGCTGTTGAGATTTATATTTTTTTTATAGATTTTGTATACTAACTTTCTACCTGATATATCATTTTCAAATATCTTTTCCAATTCTATAGGTTACCTTGAGATTTTGGTATTTGTTTCCTTCATTCTGCCAGAGCTTTTAATCTTCATGAAGTCCCAATAGTTAATTTATGCTTTTGGTTCCCTTGCCTCCAGAGATGTGTCTACAAAGAAGTTGTACCAGCCAAACTCAAAGAGGTTGGAGCCTGTGTTGCCCTCTAGGAATCTGATGGTCTCCTGTCTCACATTTAGGTCTTTCTTCCCCTTTCAATTTTTCTGTATGGCAAAAGAAAGTGGTCTAGTTTAATTTTTATGCATGGTGCTGTCCAGTTTTCCCAGCATCATTTATTGAAGATGCTGTCTCTTTTCCATTGGATATTCTTTCCCATTTTGTCAAAAATGAGTTGACAATATGGTTGTGGGTCCATTATGGGTTTTTTATTTTGTTCCATTGATCTATGTGTCTGTTTTTCTGCTAGTACCATACTATCTTAATAAACACAGCTTTGTAATATAGCTTGATGTCAGGAATTATGATGCCTCCATCTCTTTTATTTTCTTTCAAGATTGTTTTGGGGGCTCCTGGGTGGCTCAGTTGGTTAAGCATCTGACTTCGGCTCAGGTCATGATCTCATGGTTTGTGGGTTCGAGCCCTGCATCGGGCTCTGTGCTGACAGCTCAGAGCCTGGAACCTGCTTCAGATTCTGTATCTTCCTCTCTCTCTGGCCTTCCCTTGCTCACATTGTCTCTCTCAGAAACAGATTTTTAAAAAACATTTAAAAAAAGATTGTTTTAGCTATATGGTGTCTTTTGTGGTTCCATACAAATTTTAGGATTGTTGGTTTTGGCTTGGTGAGAAATTCTGGTGGTTTCTTAATATGGTAAAACATAGCAAACAGCTGGCATAAAGTTAGCTTCATTGAGCATCTGACTCTGCCTATACTAATGAATGGGGTAGCTCAATGGTGCTTTCTGACTCTTTTGTCCCTAGAAAGTCAGTGTCACCTCTCCCATATGCACTGCAAAAAGGGGAACTGTCTCTCCCAGTGTGAAACAGGTGTCCTCAGACAACACTGTCTGCTCCAGGGCTTTTGCCTTCCTTATGGTGATAAGTGATGGTTCTAAAACTGCAGACTTTAGCTCCACTGTTTATAAAAAAAATCCTGATGATTATCAGCCCCTCTCATTTTCCCTGTCAATGGTTTTGGTGAAATGTTTTTCTTGTGCAATGCCCTGTGCCTGTTTCTCTCCCTCTCTCTCTTTCTTTCTTTCCTCTCTCCATGATGAGAACCCTTCCCTTCTACAGCATCAGCATTTCTTTTCTCCCTTAAGTCTCATTTCCACACTTCCCACCTTCCATAATATGGCCTATTTTATCCCTCTAGTTGTTACGTTTGTTCTCTCAGTCTTTAGATTGATTTCCTATGTATTGAGAATGATTTGATATTTATATAGCTGTGTTCAAGGGATGAGGCAAGCTTAAGGTCCTCATAATACCATCTGATCGTAATTCTTCCAATATCAATGCTTCTTATATAGATTTCTTAACTGAAGAATTGTACTCTTTGTATAGGAGCATAGATTAATGAAACAAAATAGAGTACAGATATAAATTTAAGTATACGTGAGAGTGTGGACCTGCATTTCTAATCGGTGGGAAAGAATAGACAGTTAAATAAATACCCTTCAACAACTGGTGATACTCACTGGGGAAAAAATAGAAGTGTATTCCTATTTCAGACTATACATAAAATATAAATTCCAGTTGGATCTTTTTTCAAGTCAAATAAAAGAAACTGAAAACAATTAAACAATTAAAGCTCAAAACTATTTGGGGAAAAACAGGAGATTTTCATTAGGATCTCAGGAAAGAATATAATTTATTTGAGAAGACACAAAGAAAATTCATTGAGAAAAGACTTTGACCACATAAAAACATAAATTACATAGGAAAAATGAAACTGAACACTTTGTTAAAAAGTCTCAAAACAGACATGGAAAAGATATTTACTACATATATAAAAGACAAATTAAAAGTATTCAGAATTTTAAACGGACTTAAGCCAAGATAAATGATGCAATGGAAAAACAAAGGATGAAATGGATGGTAAATACATAAGACAGAGAACCTGAATGACCACTAAAGGTAAAACAAAATATTAATCTGTCTAGAAGTCAGAGAATTAGAAATTAAAACAATAGTAAAATACTATGTCTCAGGCACCAAATAGGCAAAATGAAAATTGATTATTAAAAAAAAATGAAGATGTGAGAAAACGTAAACTCACACACTCTATTGGTAGGAATGTAAACTGGCAGAACTGAACATTTCTATTAAATAATGAAAACTGTCATTCTCTAAGCCTATACATTTTTACAATTATATATTTTAGAGAAACTTTTCCATTTTTGCACCAAAAATATGTACATACTGCCATTATTGTTAAAACCAAAAAGTATAATCAACCTGTGTTCTTCAGTAGGGGAATGACTAAATAAACTATGAGTATTTGTTCAATGAATTAGTATATAGCAGTTGAAAAGTGGAAAGAAATGAGAACAAAGAGGCCTGAAAACTTAATTTTTAATGTACTATTGGTTTATATAACAGTATCTGAGGAGTATAGAAGAAAATGTTCACGTTTGTTAATTCCAGCCAGGACTGGTGTGCATGGATTGTTGTTAAACCATTCAATTGTTTCCTGTATTTTTTTTTAAATATTTTTATTTATTTCTAGGAGAGAAAGAGAGAGAGACAGCGTGAGCAGGGGAGGGTCAGAGAGAGAGGGAGACACAGACTCTGAAAAAGGCTCCAGACTCAGAGCAGGCAGTCAGCACAGAGCCCAAAACGGGGCACGAACCCAAGAACAACGAGATCATGACCTAAGCGAAAGTCGGACGCTCAACCGACTAAGCCACCCAGGCGCCCCTGTTTCCTGTATTTTTAATAATTTTAAAGGTGGCCTCAAAATAAAGAAAACAAAAAAAAAAGAAAATCATATATCATCATAAGAACCACTTGATCTCTTCCTCTTGGGCCATGTTTCCATTTACTGGAATACTTGCCCTTCCTACTCAAACCATTTTTTACTCAGACACTTAATCCACTTGTCAGATGACCTGAATGTAAAATCTTACAGAGAGCTTTCTAATTAAACTGAGCAAAATGAGAATGAGTACCCTCTGTGTTTGATATCTTTCTGTTGTGCTGAAAACGTTTACCCTTAAAACACAGAACACAAAATATACACCAAACATTTATATACAGTGTTTTTAGGGGCGTCTGGGTGGCCCAATTGGTTAAGCATCTGACTTTTGGTTTTTGGCTTAGGTCATGATCTCATAGTGTGTGGGTTTGAGACCTTCATTTGTCTCTGTGTTGGCAGCACAGAGCCTCCTTGAGATTCTCTCTATCTCTCTCTGCCTTCTCCCCTTTCTTGTGTTCTATCTCAAATATAAATAAATAAACATTAAAACATAAATTCAATGTTTTTAATAATATAAAACCAAAAAGAAACAGGTCATACAAAAACAGTTACTTAGATTCAGTAAATAGATATTTCAGAAATTTTTAAATGAAGATTTACCAAATTATGCAAATTACTATTTTAATAATGTAGTACTGCAATATATAGTGTTCTTATGCAAAAGAATATAGCTAGGAAAATTAAAGAAATCATTATAATAAAATATGTGACTATATTTGCCAAAAGAATTCTTTTTTTTATTTTGTCTAAAAAGTATTTTCCTTAGATATGTCTATATTTCATTGTACTATTCTGAACATGGATTACCATCAGCAATTTAAAAATGATTATATACACGGACATTCAAAGTTGCTTCTCAGATGCAAGTATGTTTTCAAATATCCTCTATTCCCCTATTTTAGAAATACCTGTAAGTATAAAAGTGTAAGTATTACCAGAACCTACATGTAGGTATATCATTTTCAGTCATCTTTTACCTTCAGGTGTACTTATGCCTCAGAAATGACAAAAAAAAATATATAAACTTCACTAAAAAGTTTAGAAGGCTGAAAGAGCAGAAAATAATCCTGCACAGAAATGCACCACAAAACTTGAATACTTAATGCTATAAAGCCATATAACAAGATCTAGTATAGTGCATAAAAGATGTGGAATACCCTGCCCCTTACATGTTGGCTAAGTTTCTAAGTACAAAAGAAGCCAGAAAGCTGCTTTTCCTTAACCTGTAGTACTTCCTCAAACCTGGTCTGAGTAGTTTGAATAAATGGAAGACATTTCTCATTCTTTAAATAAAATTGCATGCATTATGTGAAAGAAAAATTTTAGATAGCAACTTAGAGAGATGTGATATTCTTGTCTTTTTTCCAAATCAAGCCATCCTGTGGAACACAGGGATATAGGCCAGACACCAACAAGACCAAAAATGTGTTTCCTTCAAATATTGTGTATGTGTTCAAAATGATGATGTATGCCTCTGATGGGTTTACAACCCTCTCTACTCCAGTATCAATTTTCTTCCTCCAAAATGAGAAAGAGGAATGAGTAGACATCAAGAGTAGGAATACAAGAGAAGCTGACCTTCTCCTTCCTCCTGAAAAGTAATCATGATAGGGACAGAGCCTTTAAGGAATATTAGACTAGATGCTCTATCAGCACCATTGATTCCTTTGACCTCTGTCCATGCTTTAGATCATATTCCTCCCCAGTGCTCTTTCAGGTACCCTCAATCTCATGGCTTTCTTCCCTCAGAATATGTGTGCTCATCTTTGGTTTAGTAAAACAAAATAAAATGAAAACTAACTATCCCTTTAATCATTCATCTACCTTTAGCTTGTTTCTGCTCTAACTTCTTCATTCTTCCCCCTTTATTTGATAGCCAAGCTCTTTTGACAGCATACATTAGCTATCTTAAATTTATGGCTTCTGCCTCCATAGTTGCACTAAAAGAGCTTTGACAAAGGTTACCAGTAACTTCATTATTGCTAAATTAATGACCGTGCTTCAGTTCTTACCTTTTTGATCTCTATGATATGTAAGTCCCTTCTTAGTCAAATTGCTTGGCTATCATGATACTATTCTCTCCATTTATTCTTCCTGCATCTCTGGTCAATATTCCTTGATCCCCTTCATTAATAACTATTCTGCATTCTACTTTCCCCAACTAATTACAATCTGCTGATTGAAATGATGGTTTCAGGTGGGATATGGTAGAATGGAAGATAGTATTGAGACAGGATAAATGGGAATAGAAGGATGAAAGAAAAATGTGGAAGGTCCCCTTTGTATATACTACAAAGCTGCTAAAAATAAGGTGGGCTCTCTGATGTGCTGAATTCCCTTTGAGACTAGTATGTGAATAGATGCCTCAGAAACTGAAGAATCAGTTTTACCAACTGCTTTCTTATATATTCAACCATCTAACAAGTATTTGCTGATTTGCCTTTAATGTTCCAGATTTTGTACTAGACCCTAGGGATAGAATAATAATAAATAACACTACCTACCTTTCAAGAAGCATCATAAGTAAAACATTTTTAAAAGTTCAATAATAGATATATGTCAGTCATATGATAGCTTTAAATATAGAAAGGCTTTGGGAATCAAAAAATGGTGAATTCTGCTTTGGATAGGAAATGAGATAGTTAGGCTTCTCAAAAGAAGTAATTCCTTTACTGAATCATAAAAGACAATTACATCTTTGTCACTGAGTGATGGAGTAGGAGAACAAAGTCAGGCAAAGGAAGTATATGATCAAAAACACATAGGCATGGTGAATTAAGGGAATCATTTATATTAATTTATGAAAAATCAATGAGGGGAATGGAAAATCACCATTAGAATACCACAGTAATTGTTGCAGGCAAAAGATCCATGGATGGAATGTTAAACTAGTAGATGAAACAATAAGGAGAAAGAAGATATTTATAGAGCCTCAAAGTATGTAACCCCAAATATTTAAGTCCTGTAGTTTGTTTTATATATGTTTCTAAACTCTTTGATATTCCCCTTTCCAAGAGGTGGATTTTTTAATTTTCCACTTTGATATTTTAAATTTAAATTTTGTTTAGTATACATTGCAATATTGGTTTCAGGAGTAGAACTCAGTGATTCATCACTTGCATAAAACACCCAGCACTCATTACAACAAATGCCCTCTTTTTTTAAACAATAATTTATTGTCAAATTGGTTTGCATACAACACCCAGTGCTCATCCCAACATGTGCCCTCCTCAATGCCCATCACCACTTTCCCCTATCCCCCCCCATAAACCCTCAGTTTGTTCGCATTATTTGATGGTCTTTTGTGGTATGCCTCCCTCCCTCTCTGTAACTACTTTTCCCTTCCCCTCCCCCATGGTCTTCTACTCAGCTTCTCAATATTCACATATGAGTGAAAACATATGGTATCTGTCCTTCTTTGACTGACTTATTTCACTTAGCATAATACCCTCCAGTTCCATCCAGGTTGCTGCAAATGGCCAGATCTCATTCTTTCTCATTGCCATGTAGTATTCCATTTTATATATAAACTACATCTTCATGATCTATTTGTCAGTTGATGGATATTTAGGCTCTTTCCATGATTTGGCTATTGTTGAAAGTGCTACTATGAACATTGGGGGAACACATGCCCCTGTGCATCAGCATTTCTGTATCCCTCGGGTAAATTTCTAGCAGTGCTATTGATGGGTCATAGGGGAGTTCTATTGTTAGTTTCTTGAGGAACCTCCACACTGTTTTCCAGAGTAGCTGCAGCAGTTTGCATTCCCACTAACCATGTAAGAGAGTGTCCGTTTCTCCTCATCCTCACCATCATCAATAGTCTCCTGATTTGTTCATTTTAGCCACTCTGACCTGCGTGAGGTGGTATCTCAGTGTGGTTTTGATTTGTATTTTCCTGATAAAGAGGGACGCTGAGCATCATTTCATGTGTCTGTTGTCCATCTGGATGTCCTCTTTGGAGAAGTGTCTGTTCATGTCTTCGGCCCATTTCTTCACTGGGTTGTTTGTTTTTCAGGTGTGGATTTTGGTGAGTTCCTTAGATTTTGGATACTAGCCCTTTATCGGATATGTCATTTACAACTATCTTTTCCCATTCTGTCGGTTGCCTTTTAATTTTGTTGATTGTTTCCTTTGGCGTGCAGAAGCTTTTTATCTTGATGAGGTCCCAATAATTCACTTTTGCTCTTTATTCCATTGTCTTTGGAGACGTGTCGAGTAAGAAATTGTTGCAGCTGAGGTCAAAGATGTTGTTTCCTCCTTTTTTCCGCTAGGGTTTTGATAGTTTCTTGTCTCACATTCGGGTCCTTTATCCATTTTGAGTTTACTTTTGTGTATGGTGTGAGAACGTGGTCTAGTTTCATTCTTCTCCATGTTGTTGTACAGTTCTCCCAGCACCATCTGGTAAAGGAGCTTCATTAGTTGGCCATACATTGGTGGGTCCAATTCTGAGTTGTCTATTCTACTCCACTAGTCTATGTGTCCGTTTCTGTGCCAATACCATACTGTCTTGAAAATTACAGCTTTGTCTTAGAGGCTGAAGTCTGAGATTGTGATGGCTCCCATTTTGGTTTTCTTCTTCAATATTACGTTGGCTCTTCGGGGTCTTTTATGGTTCCATACAAATTTTAGGATTGTTTGATCTAGCTTTGAGAAGAACACTCGTGCAATTTTGATTGGGATTGCATTGAATGTGTAGATTGCTCTGGGTAGTATTGATATTATAACAATATTTATTCTTCCACTCCATGAGCATGAAACATTTTTCTATTTCTTTGTGTCTTCAATTTCATTCATAAGTTTACTATAGTTTTCAGCATACAGATCTTCTACATCTTCGATTAGGTTTATTCCTAAGTATTTTATGGTTTTTGGGGCAATTGTGAATGGGCTCAGTTTCTTTATTTCTCTTTCTGTTGCTTCATTATTGGTGTATAAAAATGTCACTGATTTATGTATGTTGATTTTGTATCCTGCAACTTTGATGAACTAATAGATCAGGTCTAGCAGACTTTAGGTGGAGTCTGTCGGGTTTTCCATGTAGAGTATCATGTCTTCTGTAAAAAGTGAAAGTTTGACTTCATCTTTGCCAAACGGATGCCTTT
Organism: Hyaena hyaena; assembly: GCF_003009895.1. NCBI lineage: Eukaryota > Metazoa > Chordata > Mammalia > Carnivora > Hyaenidae > Hyaena > Hyaena hyaena. Next base: position 98,197 of record NW_024082554.1, read on the forward strand.
TATATGATTTAGTTTTCTGATTGCTGGTGCTAGGACTTCCAACACTATGTTAAACAACAGTGGTGAGAGTGGACATCCCTGTTGAGTTCCTGATCTCAGGGGGAAAACTCTCAGTTTTTCCCCATTGAAAATGATATTCTCTATGGGCTTTTCATAAATGTCTTTTATGATGTTTAAGTATGTTCCATCTATCCTGACTTTCTTGACGGTTTTTATTAAGAAAGAATGCTCTATTGTGTCAAATGCTTTTTCTGCATCTATTGATGGGATCATATGGTTCTTATCTTTTCTTTTGTTAATGTGATGTATCACATTGATTGATTTGCCAATATTGAACCAGCCATGCAACCCAGGAATGAATCCCACTTGATCATGGTGAATAATCCTTTTTATATGCTGTTAAATTCGATTTGCTAGTATTTTGTTGAGGATTTTTGCGTCCATATTTTAGGGTTGGCCTGTAGTTCTTTTTTTTTTTTTCTGAGTAGCCAATTCCTTCTTTAATACCCATCACCCATCTAGCCCATCTCTCACTCCCTTCTCTCCATCAATCATCAGCTTGTTCTCTATAATTAAGAAACTTTTGTTGTTTGTTTCCCTTTCTTAAATCTTATATGATTTCACTCATGTGCAATTTAATATACAAAGCAGATGAACATACGGGCAGGGGTGAGGAACAAGAGGTGAACTTTAATTCCCCTCCCCTTGAGTGATTTACCTTTAATGATAGAATATGGAAAGGAGAAACTTAGCAGGTATGACTTTAACCATGTTATCAGGGTTAACATTACCTGGTCTAAATTATGTTGATAGCTAGTCTATGGCATGACCATTATAATACTAACAGCTGACAACACTGGGTCATCATGAAATTCCAGTAACCATGCTAGTTAATTCTTGTATCATCCTATAAGGTAGCCACTATCATTTGTTCTATATTTTAGACGATGGTACTGAGATACAGAGAGATGAAGTAACTTCCTCATCTCACACAGTTATTGAGTTATTAGTAAATATTTGAGCTAGGTAATGTTTATCGTTGTGTTATCCCTCCTCGCATATAGAGAATATGGAAAGGGTCAGATACAAATAGCCTAGCAATTCTGAAAATGCTGTTAATGAAATATGTGTAGGCTGAAAGTGGTCCATCTAGTGTTATTCATTCTATATTTTGATCCTGTTTCACACACAAAAAAATCTTAGCTCTGTCGTGTCATCTTTATGGAGCTCAAGATTTTACTATAAGGTGTAATCAGGTACAAAAGGTCCCCTGACACCTTTCTATTTCTAAGTGACTAATGTATTTAGCTACCAGAAAACAGTTTCCACACAAAACCAGTTAGGTTAAATATTCAGGTGCCATATTAAGAACATCTTGTCTATCTCTTTACTTATTTATATTTGTATTATGTGATATACATCATTTCAGAAAAGACTGTTTTTAATTTTATTAATGTTTATTTATTTTTGAGAGAGAGCATGAGGAGGGGAGGGCAGAGAGAGAGAGAAACAGAGGATTTGAAGCAGCCTCTGTGCTGAGAGTGAAGAACCTGATGTGGTGCTTGAGTTCACAAACTGTGAGATCACGACCTGTTTTGGGGCTCAAACTCACAAATCATGAGATCATGACCTGAGACGAAGTCAGATGCTTAACCAACTGAGCCACCCAGATGCTCCAGAAAAGATAATTTTTGTATATATTTTACCTATAATAATGATTGAAGTACAAGAAATTCACATTGTTAGTGTAAGAGCTGCTATTATTTACAGTCTGGGGACATGATAATCTTCCTTTTTACTAAAAATATAATTGAAAGCATAAATCACTCTTTAGCAGCACATGAAACAGCTGATGAAAACACCAGCAATAATACTGAGCCATAAGTTGAAGTCAGTATAGGCAAATGTGATGTTACCTCAGCATGGGTTTAATTAATTTTAAACTAATTTTAAGGGTATTTTAGTAAACAGTTATTTTAGTGAGTCTAACGTGCTTCATTTTAATGTATTACTGTGATATAAAAGACTGATTAAAACAGAAAACTCCTGCTGAGAAATGTATTAATGCTTTTGAAATAATTTACCTATGAAAGCATATTTTCTTAAATAAGTGGTTTATTTTTGTTTGCCTGTTTGTTTTGTTATACAATAAGAATAAAAACTTTTGTACAGTTAGGAAAATTCTTCCTTATTTCTTTAAGTTCCTTCTACATAGAACAATTTCAATAAATTCAAAAGTTACAATTTCTCACAAGTTCTACCTGCCCTCCCAAATATTGTACTAGCAAAATCCTTATACCATCATCTACAATCAGCCAGTCCATTGTGTAGACAAACTAAACATTGTGACCATACTTTGTTTCTAAGGATATATCCCTATCTCTACTATTAAACCATTATCTATGTATTATATATAACACTGTTATACATGTAGGTGTGTAGAAAGTGTAGGGTAGAAAAGAGAATATTTCTTCTCCAAAATTTCAATATCTTTTTGTTTAATCATCTAAAAAATCTACAGTCTCTTTCCACTATTTTTAATGGAAACTACTTTAAACAGTGCATTCACATGGTTACTTTCATGTATTGGGATAATAGATTTTGTTGAATCCAACTTAAGATGTGACATAAATGCTGAACTAAATATCAAAGCAATAAGGTGTTCAAACCATACTAATCCACTCTCTAGTACAATGATAACCTATTCAAAACAATTCAAATATGTAAAAGTCCTTCACCTATGACAGACTGTCATTCTGGCTCCTCCCTACTATGATAGTGGTAGCAGTTGAATTCTAGTTTTGGCATAAAGCTTATTTCAGCTTTTGACTTATAGCCCAGAAAATGAAGTTAAGGTTATTCTTGAATAGCTAATATGAGTTTGCAGAAGTCTCTGGAACCCTAACATGAAATATGATCTTCAGGCATTCTCCTAGCCTTAGATGCACCTCAACAGTCCAAAATCAGCTGATCACTGTGATAGGCAGAATAATGCCTCCCCCTCCAAATAATCACACATCAATCTCTGGAACCTGTGAATAAGTTGCAGTATATGTTGCAAGGAATTTTTCATATACAATTAATGTTATACATCTTAAAATAAAGAGGCTATCCTGGATTATCTGGGTGGGCCCAATACAATCACATGAGCCTTTAAAAGTGGAAGAGAAAGGCAAGACAGTCAGAAAGAGATGTGATTGAAGAAGAAGCAGGAAAAATCTGATGGGCTATTGCTGCCTGTAAGGATAAAGGAAAAGAGCCATGAATCAAGGAATGTTGATGGCCTCTAGAAGCTGGGAATGGTGCTTGGCTGACAGTCAGCATGAAAAGGAAGGCCTCAGTTTTAACACTTTAAGAAACAAAATTATATCAACAATCTTAGTAAACAAGGAAAATATTCTCCTCTAGAGCCTTCAGAAATGAAATGAGCCCTCCTAGTACCTTGATTTAGTCTGGTAGACCCATGTCAGATTTCTACCTACAGAACTATATAATAAATGGGTGTAACATATAGTCATTAAATTTGTGGTAATTTATTATGACATCAATAAAAAACTGCAATCACTTTTGTTTTCTCTCTTTTTTTTTTTACAAATAGTTTATTGTCAAATTAGTTTCCATATAACACCCCGTGCTCACCCCCACAAGTGCCCTCCTCCATGCCTATCACCCTCCTTCCCCCCACTCCCATCAGTCCTCAGTTTGTTCTCAGCATTCAAGAGTCTCTCATGGTTTGCCTCTCTCCCTCTCCTCCACTATTTCCCTCCTTCTTCTCCCCCACGGCTCTCCTTTAAGATCCTCCTAATCCTCCTATACGTGCAAACATATGATATTTGTCTTTCTCTGCCTGACTTATTTTGCTCAGCATAACACCCTCAAGGTCCATCCATGTTGCTACACGTGGCCAGATTTCATTCTTTCTCATTGCCATGTAGTATTCCATGGTATAGATAAACCATATCATCTTGATCCATTCGTCCGTTGATGGACACTTAGGCTTTTTCCATGTTTTGGCTATTGTTGAGAGTGCTCCTATGAACATTGTGGTACATGTGCTCCTATGCACCAGCACTCCTATATCCCTTGTGTAAATTCTTAGCAGTGCTATTTCTGGGTAATAGGGGAGTTCTACTGTTAATGTTTTGAGGAACCTCCACATTGTTTTCCAGAGGGGCTGTACCAGTTTCCATTCCCACCAACAGTGTAGGAGGGTGCCCGTTTCTCCACATCCTCGCCAGCATCTAGACTTCTCTGATTTGCTCATTTTAGCCACTCTGACCAGTGGGAAGTAGTATCTCAGTGTGGTTTTGATTTGTATTTCCCTGATGAGGAGGGATGCTGAGCATCGTTTCATGTGTCTGTTGGCCATCTGGATGTCCTCTTTGGAGAAGTGTCTGTTCATATCTTCTGCCCATTTCTTCACTGGATTGTTTATTTTTCGGGAGTGAAGTTTAGTGAGTTCCTTACAGATTTTGGATATTAACCCTTTATCTAATATGTCATTTGCAACTATCTTTTCCTATTCCGTCGGTTGCCTATTAGTTTTACGGATTGTTTCCTTTGTCATGTGTCATTACTACCCAGAGCAATCTACATATTCAATGCAATCCCAATCAAAATTGCACCAGCATACTTCTCAAAACTAGAACAAACTATCCTAAAATTTGTATGGAACCACAAAAGATCCCGAATAGCCAAAGTAATATTGAAGAAGAAAATGAAAACCAGAGGCATCACCATCCCAGACTTTAGCCTCTACTACAAAACTGTCATCATCAAGACAGTATGGTATTGGCACAAAAACAGACACAGAAGCCAATGGAGTAGAACTGAGAACTCAGAATTGGACCGAAAAGTATAAAGCCAACTAATCTTTGACAAAGCAGGAAAGAATATCCAATGGAACAAAGACAGCCTCTTTAACACATGGTGCTGGGAGAACTGGACAGCAACATGCAGAAGAATGAAACTAGATCATTTTCTCACACCATACACAAAAATGAACTCAAAATGGATAAAGGACCTGAACGTGAGACAGGAAACCATCAAAACCCTAGAGGAGAAAGCAGGAAGCAAACTCCTTGACCTCCACAGCAGCAATTTCTTACTTGACACATCCCAAAAGCACGGGAATCAAGAGCAAAAATGAACTATTGGGACCTCATCAAGATAAAATCTTCTGCACGGCAAAGGAAACAATCCATAAAACTAATAGGCAACCGATGGAATGGGAAAAGATAGTTGCAAATGACATATCAGATAAAGGGTTAATATCGAAAATCTATAAGTAACTCACCCAACTCCACACCCAAAAAACAAACAACCCAGTGAAGAAATGGGCAGAAGATATGAACAGACACTTCTCCAAAGAGGGCATCCAGATGGCCAACAGACACATGAAACGATGCTCACCAATCACTTTTGTTCTAATGTCTAGTCCTTAGTCCAAATATCTTTCTTTATGGCACAGAAATACTCATTATACAATAGTGTTCAATAGAAGTTTCAAAGTGTCTCTCTTCTTTCTCCAATAATTAGAAAAAAAGGGGCGCCTGGGTGGCTTAGTCGGTTAAGCGTCCGACTTTCGCTTGGGTCATGATCTCGCGGTTCGTGGGTTCGAGCCCCGCGTCGGGCTCTGTGCTGACTGCCAGCTCAGAGCCTGGAGCCTGTTTCAGTCTGTGACTCCCTCTCTCTCTGACCCTCCCCTGCTCACGCTGTCTCTCTCTCTCTCTCCTAGAAATAAATAAAACAATAAAAAAAAATTAGAAAAAAAAAATTCCACTCTCTCAGATTGGCTGAGGAAGACCAGAATAATGGTTAAAAATGGAAGAGATGGATTTTGTACTATGTAGTTACACAAAAGTTCTGCAACAAGTTGTGTATCATTATATATCAATCTTAAATGAAAACCATAGAATTCTATCATATGGAATTCCTCTAGGGAGGAAAAATCATGTTTATTCAGGGAAAAAAAAAGCTTTTAATAGAAACTAAAATAGAGTTCGGTTTGACAGTTCAATAGTAATGTCATAGTAACTTCACTTTAGTAGGTAACGTTTTTCTTCAAACCATTCAAATACTTCCAATTATATACCACACAATATGAGAGTTCACAACTCATTTGGTTTCACATTATAGTCTTTTTTAAATAAATAAAAAACTTGTTTGACAATTTGGATTAAATCATTAGAGTACATGGAGTTGACATCTGTCAAAAAAGGCAGGTGTATTTATATTAAGGAAATGACATTAAATTAGAGTAAATGGTAATTGCCAAGGAAGTGAATGTAAAAAAAATTGGTTAGGGCACAAATATAGATATTGTTTAGTTTTATGCCAATAGTTTAAGTTTTTCCAAATCACAGGGAAAAAGATTTAAGTCAATGACAAGATTCATGGAAACCATTTTAAGGGGGAAAACACATTTCATAGTCTTAATACAAAGTTAATTTTCATCCTAGATTTTTTTTCCTCCAGCTTGAAAATGTCAATTATTTGGGACGCCTGGTTGGCTCAGTAGGTTGGGCAGCCGACTTTGGCTCAGGTCATGATCTCACGGTTCCTGGGTTCGAGCCCCAGGTTGGACTCTGTGCTGACAGTTAGCTCAGAGCCTGGAGCCTGTTTCGGATTCTGTGTCCCCCTCTCTCTCTGACCCTCCCCTGGTCACGCTGTGTCTCTCTCTCTCAGAAATAAACAAAACATTAAAAAAAAAGAAAGAAAGAAAGAAAAGAAAATGTCACTTATTTGATCAACAGTTTCATGAAAATCCGAAGTGATGAAATTTCTCACTGGCAATATTTGTATCTATCCTTTATTTGAACAGGGATTATTTTAATATGACTTCTTTCCAAGGCCATACCAGGCCAGAGGTAAGTTTATGTATAAGTTCATGTAACACAAAAATGACAATGTGGAATAAAAATAAAAATTCTCTGAATCTCCTTTTTGCCCTGTATTTCCCCTCTTCCATGGGAATTCTTGTTCATTAACTAAATAAAGCTGGGGCAACATAGAGAGTTTGTCAGCTGTGATGTGTTCTCATGGTTTGCTTATGGCCTTCATCATTTTTGCTTTTTCTTCTTTCTTGGTCAGGGTCAGATATGTTCAGATATCTCTAGTCGCTGATGATGGGGTTTTTCGTGGAGTGATGGTGGGTTCCAGAGCTAATGGACAAGAAGAAATTCTTCAGTGCAAAAGTCTTTGATGTAGCTAGGTGGTTTTTATGAAAGCATGGAACAGGACCCTTGGACAGGAGGAGCTGTCCCAGAACTTTGAGGATTTACTGATTATATACCTGGGAGTTGGGAGAGGTAAAGTCAAGGGGAAGGTTTTGAAGGGATTTTCATATGCTAAAGGAGACTCGCAAGATGCTGGATGCCTAGCTATTGTCATACTAATGTTGTTTTTCCCTCTAGAAAAGTATTAACATTTAGACAGTAGGGAGTTCCTGGAGAAGTGTTATACTCTGCCTGTTTCAAGTGTTTTGACAATGGGCTGCAGGATATAAGGACATTTATTTTATCTGCCATTTCCTTCTGTTGCAGGATTTTGTTTTTGTTTTTGTTTTGTTGCAGGATTTTTTTTTACCACAATACCTGGGATTCATTGTTTTGCCTCTTCAAAGAATGAAGAGGTGTACACAAAATCAGCAGCAGGCAAATATTTATTAGAATATAAGATTAGAAAGTAGAAAAACTCTCTTTACTGAGAGGGGACATTCTAAGGCAAATGCCCACTGACTATAGGCAACGGTCCTTGTTTTATAAGGTTCTGGTTGTCCTACCTCTTTCCTTCCTCCTTGTTTCTTCTCAGGTTTTATCCTTATTTGCTGGATAACTCTAAGTGCTGGGTTGTCCATTCCTGACTGGTTTGTTTCCATCGTATGAGGGGTGGTCTATGGCCATAGCAGTTCTTTGTGAGTCATAGGTTTTATGGTCTATTTATTATTAGTCAAGTCGTTTGTAAAATTCCTAAAGGGAACCTGAGACGGAGTCACCTGAGGGGGTTTTCTGTGGTCAGATGCTCCCAACAGAGTTACAAAATATGTCTTTCCCCACCCAGGGATCTCAGGTTCTAATCCTTTCTTTCTCTGCCTATTTTATCTTTTTTTTTTTTTTTTCATATCATACTTCCGCCTTTGTTTCCCACAACACTGTGGAGGGGAAGGTGATGTTGGGGCTCCAGGAAATTGAGGCTTTAGGTTTCCGGAGATTAGGTTACTGATACGATTGCTACTTTCTTGTAATTTACTAAGGTAGGTAAACTGATGGAGACTCAAGTCCTGCATGACAGTGATCTCTATCAGTTAACCATTTGTTTTTTCCCTTTTCCTTTGAGGGCACACAGGAGTGCCTGTAGAATGTCATACATATTCCACCTGAGGGGGGGGCGGTGTTTGCAGGTTGTCATCTTACCTTATGCTCTCTCATCAACTGATAATGAAAATAAAGGCATAGTTTTGCCAGTGATGCCCAATGAAGGCATACTTACTTCGGCTCTCTACTATTGGGTAGAACTTAGTAGGATCAGTGTCATTGAATAGATATTGTCAGTTGACCTATGAGCTAAACTTAGGCTAGGTTCTTTACCACTGTCTTTTGAATATGGATTTACTTGTCTTTCCCACTCTCAGAGGCTGTTCCAAGGACATAGCCTTGAGACAGTGATATGGTATTGAAAACAGTATATGTGACTGAACTCAGTTAAGGTCTGTAAAAACTTTTAAGATTTAGTGGGTGGATGAAGGAATCCATTCATCTTACTGCCACCCAAGACAAGCCTCAGATATAAATTCTTTTTGATTATTAAAACTGCTACCTACCAATCTGGAGTGGCCTGCTTCTTTTTTTTGTCTCTCCCTGACCTTTGTATATGGGGGCTGTTTTTAGATTTCACCTAGGAAGCTCCAGAGAGGGTTATGAACCAAAAATGTGGCCATAGGAAAGAGATCACAGAGGCTGTTAAAGTGATAGGGAAAAATCTGTTATAAGATGGCCAACAGGACTGATAAGGAAATACCTGTCCCTGATCAAAGACTCCACCTTCCTTTCTTCCCACCCTGCTTGTCGCATGCCTTAATGAGGAATGAGGAAGTAACAGGCTATAAATTATTCCCTCTGCTGATGCTTTGAGCCCAGACCCTGGAGAATGATCTCCTCTGAGCCCACCCATGTAAAATAAACTTCCTCCTTTCAAGATCTCTGAGTGCTGTTTGGTTCTTCCACCTGGTGATCCAGACCAGATTCCGCAACAAGAAAGCTGGCTCTAATTTAAGCCTCACCTTAATGCTTAACTTTTCTACTAAAATACACTAAAGAGAGAAAAAAAGGGTAATAAAACCCTCTAAGGTAGTCTGCTATAATACATTCCTTGAAGTCAAAGTTTTAACAATGTATAAAGATTTTATGCTTTATTCCATTATAAATCTTCATTTCTGTTAATATAAAGTAATATTTTCAACCACTCAAAATCAAGTAAATTTGATGACCTGAGAATATAACAGAAACGTGAAAATATAAACAGGTTTAATGATTTTTTATCAAGTTTATTTTTTTAAGATTAAAAAATTGTTATTTATTTGACAGAAAACTTTTGAATTAAATAAATAATGGCAATAATCAATACTTATGATGAGGAAGCATAAAGCAAGCTGACACTTTGCAAACATCCCCACCCAGGTGGGATATGTGTGGCATTCCTCAGGTATTACTGGCTGCCTTAAAGCTAAGAGAAGCAGAAAACAAATCGTTAACTGATTTGAGATCACAGTCATGCAGGACCTGAATCTCCACAAGTTTACAAATCTCTTGGCAAATTACAAGAAAAAGGCAATCTTATCAATAGCCTAATATTCAGAAACCCATAGACTCAGTTTCCTGGAGGCCTAACATCATCTACCCTCCATAGTGATGTGGGGAAGAAAGGCAAGAAGGAAACAGGAAACCAAATTAAATTTCCTTATAACTTGGAGCCCATTGACAAATACTTGAGGTAAATAAAGAGTATAACATTTCTCCAGGAACCTCCTAGTGTCTTCACGTTAATGCCTTACTGAAGGGAAAATAACCTTAGCTTGAAAACAGCAAGGCATTTTATGAGTCCCTTTAGTATATGAAATTTCTTCTGGCGGTCTCTCTTTGGCTTTTATCTCCCCCAACTCCATAGTATATAACTAGTCACTTTTTACAACCCCAGTGCATCTCTTCTTGCCCTGGAGTTCTATTCCTGTGTTTTAATAAAATAACCTCTTTGCACCAAAGACTTCCCAAGAATTTTTTCTTGGCCATCAGCTCTGGACCCCATCACTCCAAAACCATATTACTTACATGAATTAAAAATATTTTCACTAAGTGGAGGGGCAAGATGGCGGAGAAGTAAGGAGCTCTGCACTTGCACTCGCGCCCATGCTTCACACGGAAAAGATCTGAAGCCATGGGAAACCTTATGAAACACAAGAGATTGGGAGAAAAAGGACGCAGAATCCACTGAGAAAGCCTTCTAATGTTAGTGCCAACTGGGGAAGATAAAATCGGGCCGAGATCAGAGACTCTAGGGTCAGAGACGATATCCCTCTGCGGGGAGTGAAAGGGGAAAAAGAGAGAGTCAGAACCAGAAAAACCTCCACTCGGGACATAGAAAGACCTTGCGCACAAAATACCTGCACACCAGGTCCCCACACTCCAACTCGCCCCGGAGGGGCTGCGCTCATGGACTGCTGCTTTGTGCTGGTTCCTGGCTGGCTGGGAGAAGCTGTGCGCCTGCCACCATTGCCCTCCTGGTGGGCTCAGACCCCTGGAGGAGCCGTGTGCAGGCACTGGGTGTCCACGCTCCTGGCTGGTTGGAACTCTAGAGGGAAGGCAAAGAGCTAAAAACTGGGAGATTTGCCCGCGAGTTCATGTTTTGGGTTAAGAGACACATCGGGCTCAGTGCGCCCGGCAGGCAAGCCCCATGCCCCGCCCAGGCTCCCCAGCCAGACACGAAGGAGAAGGGAGCAGAGGCCTCTGGCTCCACCCCCAGAGCTAGACAGGAGGCTTGGAAATGCCCTGAGGGGATTGCCAGGGGATTGCCTGCAGCAATTTCAGCTGGGCACTTGGACTGGGATTTGGAGGCTGGGACTGGTCTGGGTTGAAGAACACAACAAACTTTGTCTGCCCCCCTGGCCCTGGGAGCTTACACGCCCAAAAAGGCGAGGGGGAGTGCTTGATTCAAGAAGGGACTGGAGCTCCAACAATCTCCTCCCTACAACCAACAAGGCAGAACTCCATCCTGAGCATTGGATCACACCACACCCATCCCTGCTTGAGAGCTGCCTCCTCCTTTTTTTTTTTTTTCTTTTTTTTCTTCTTTTCCCCAGAACACTGACCTGATTAACTCTGGTCACAGGTTTTCTTAAACAATCAGATTTAGTCCATTCTGTAGATGTAAATTCTACACCTACCAACATTTTCATTTCTTTCTCTCAGGAGTAATTAGACTATATAGTTTCTCTGGATAACACCAGCATCCTTCTCTCACCTTACCAACCATACTCCACCCTTTAACTCTTTGAAAAAAGCTTCTTATTTCTTCTGCCTGTTCATTCTATTTCCAATTTTGCTTATCCCCGCCCTGTCTTCTCTTTCTATGCTCTTCAAACAGCACTGCACACATCCGGCTATTTAATTGTACCTGGGAAATCCGGTTATATGCTATACACCATTCTTTGTCCATTGGTATTCTTCTTTTTCCCTTTTCTTCCTTTTGACCTTTTAATATATTTTCTTATTTTCTATTATTCGCACTTCCTTCTCCATCTTTTCTCTTAAATTTTTCGCTTTCCCTCTCGGGTTGCATCTTAGTCAGATTTGTCTGTGCATTTGTGGGCCACTGCTCCCTGTGTGTTTGTCAATCTGTTTTCCTCTCCAACGCTACCTCAAGAAACAAGCCAAAGTACACATGGTGGAGAGTCCCAAATATCACTATGAGTAGGAAAACAAAATAACCAAGGTCTGAGCAAGAGAGACCAGGAGATACCATTCAAAAAACACTCTCTGAAAGGATAGGCCCTGGACAGAAAAGAGTCTTCTTGGAAACAGCAGAGCTCACAGTTGCAGAGAGCATAACAGGTCTTTAAAACTAACAAGAAACAGAAAGCTAACTAAAATGATGAAACTAAAAAGCTCTCCTCCAAAGAAATTCCAAGAAAAATTGACAGATAATGAACTGCTCAAAAGAGATATAAGCAGCATAAATGAACAATATTTTAGAATAATAATCATAAAATTAATAGCTGGGCTTGAAAAAAACATAGGAGACATCAAAGAAATTATGGCTACAGACAAACTGGAGAATATAATTAGGCATGAAGAAATAAAAACAGCGATAAATGAGATACATAATAAATTAGAGGCCTCCAATGCACGGATGGAAGAGGCAGAAAGGAGAATAAGTGATTTAGAAGACACCACTATAGAAAAACAAGAAGCTGACAAAAAAAAGAGACAAACTGATCCAGGAACATGAAAGAAGAGTTCGAGAGCTCAGCGACACGGTCAAACGCAACAATATCCATATCATAGGGATCCCAGAAGAGGAAGAGAGGGGAAAAGGTGCTGAAGGAGTCCTGGAACAAATTATAGCAGAGAACTTCCCCAACCTGGGAAAATAAGTAAACGTTGAAATACAAAAGGCTCAGAGGACCGCCCCTCAGACGTACTCTGAATCGACCTTCTGCAAGGCATATCATAGTAAAAATGGCAAAATATAAGGAAAAAGAGAAAATTTTGAAAACAGCTTTGGAGAAAAGGGCCCTAACATACAAAGGGAAACCTATCAGAGTGGTGACAGACGTATCTACTGAAACATGGCAGGCCAGAAAGGAATGGCAGGAGATCTTCAATGTGATGAACAGAAAAAATATGCAGCCAAGAATCCTCTACCCAGGAAGCCTGTCATTCAAAGTAGAAGGAGAGATAAAAATCTTTTCAAATAAGCAGAAATTGAGAGAATTTGTCACGACTAAGCCACCCCTCCAAGAAATCCTGAGGGGCACGCTCTGAAGGAAAGGTTGCAAGGAACAAAGATATACAGCCAACTAATCTTTGACAAAGCAGGAAAGAATAGCCAATGGAAAAAAGATAGCCTCTTTAACAGATGGTGTTGAGAGAACTGGACAGCAACATGCAGAAGAATGATTATTTTCTCACACCATACACAAAAATAAACTCAAAATGGATAAAGGACCTGAATGTGAGACAGGAAACCATCAAAACCCTAGAGAAGGAAGCAGGAAACAACCTCTTTGAGCTCCACTGCAGCAACCTCTTACTTGACACATCCCCAAAAATAAGGGAATCAAGAGCAAAACTAAATGATTGGGACCTCATTGAGATTAAAAGCTTCTGCAAGGCAAAGGAAACAACCCAGAAAACTAATAGGCAACCAACAGAATGGGAAAAGGTAGTTGCAAATGACATATCAGATAAAGGGTTGATATCCAGAATCTATAAGGAACTCACCAAACTCCACACCCGAAAAACAAACAACCCAGTGAAGAAATGGGCGGAAGATATGAACAGACACTTCTCCAAAGAGGACATCCAGATGGCCAACAGACACATGAAACGATGCTCAACATCGCTACTCATCAGAGAAAAACAAATCAAAACGACACTGAGATACCACCTTACACCAGTCAGAGTGGCTAAAATGAGGAAATTAGAGAACACGAGATGCTGGCGAGGATGTGGAGAAACGGGCACCCTCTTACACTGTTGGTGGGAATGTAAACTAGTACAGCCCCTCTGGAAAACAGTGTGGAGGTGCCTCAAAAAGTTAACAATAGAACTCCCCTATGACCCAGCAATAGCACTGCTAGGAATTTACCCAAGGAATATAGAAAAGCTGAGGCATAGGAGCACATGTACCGCAATGTTCATAGCAGCACTCTTACCAATAGCCAAAACATGGAAAGAGCCTAAATGTCCATCAATGGACGAATGGATCAAGAAGATGTGGTTTATCTATACCATGGAATACTACATGGCAATGAGAAAAAATGAAATCTGGCCTTGTGTAGCAACATGGATGGACCTTGAGGGTGTTATGCTGAAGGAAATAAGTCAGGCAGAGAAGGACAAATATCATATATTTGCACATATAGGAGGATTAGGAGGAACTTAACAGAGAACCATGGGGGAGAAGAGGGAGGGAAATAGTGGGGGAAAGGGAGAGAGGCAAACCATGAGAGACTCTTGAATGCTGAGAACAAACTGAGGACTGATGAATGTGGGGGGTGTAGAGGGGGATGGGCACGGAGAGGGGTAGTTGTGGGGATGAGCACTGGGTGTTATATGGAAACCAACTTGACAATAAACTATTTGTAAAAAATAAAATAAAATAAAATAGAAAATAAATAAATAAAATAAAACATATGGGAGGGTAAGTGGATGGGGCGAAAGATGAAATAGGTGAAGGGGATTAAAGGTATACATATCTATGATGAGCACTGAGTAACAATGTATAGAGTTGTTGAATCACCATATTGTACACCCGAAAATAATATAACACTGTATGTTAACTATACTGGAATTAAAATTTTAAAAACTAAAATAAAAGAACGAAAGAGTAGTGGTAAAATAAAATAAAATAATTATTGTTATTAATTGATCTAACATAAGAACATATAACAGATAACACTTTGTTCAAAATAATACAACAATGTATTTGATTTTGTATATATACTTAAGCATATATATACTTCTATGTAAGTGAATTGTAGATATATATGTATATATTTATAATTTCTTATATATAGATTAATATAATGTACTATATGAGGGGCAGGAGGAAGAAATTAGGATTATTTTGTTATAAGGTATTCCTACTACACATGAAGTGGTGTAATGCTATTTGCAAGTGGACTTGGGTAAGTTGTAAATGTATATTGCAAGTTATGGAGCAATCACAAAAATGATTAAAAAAAAAGTATATCCAATATGCTAAAAACTGGAATCATATAAAAGGCTCAATTGAAATCATAAATGACAGAAAAAAGTAGAATACAAAATTTCCATTAAAAAGGCAAAAAATAGAAAAATATAACATATATGGTAGCTATCTATCCAACTATATCAATATTCACTTTGAACTTAATAATTTAAATGCACAAATTAAAATACAGAGATTGTCTGAGTGGATCAAAACCCAAGATCTAACTATATGTTGCTTAGAAGAAACCCACATTAAAGATGAATATGCATATAGGGACACCTGGGTGTCTTAGTTGGTTGAACGTCAACTTTGTCTCAGGTAATGATCTCATGGTTCATGGGTTCCAGTGCCAGGTCAGACTCTGCACTGACAGTATGGAGCCTCTTAGGGATTCTCTGTCTTCTCTCCCCTCTTTCTGATCCTCTCCCACTTGCACTCTCTCTTTCTCTCCCAAATAAATAAACAAAAACTTTAAAAATAAACAAAAGTACACATATAGATTAAAAGTAAATAAATGGACAAAAATATACCATGCAAACATCAATGAAAGGAAAATAAGATTAACTATATTAGTTAACAATTAATGATTTTAATTTCAGACAAAGACGACTACATGTATACACCAGCAAGAGTGCATCAAGCTATGTGATCTAAAAGCTGGAAGAATTTCAAAGAGAAATAGGTAAAACTACTATCATAGTTGGAGACTTCAACACACATTTGTCAGAAATGAACAGACCTGACAGGTAGATAATAAGTAAAGGCGGAGATGAATTCAACAATGCATTAATCAACTGGATATAATTGACATCTATGTACCACTTCATTCAACAACAACAGATAAAGATTTAGGCTTACACAGAGCATTCTCCAAGATAGTCCATATTCTGGGCTATAAAACACAGCTTAACAAAATTAATATAATAGTATAAAGGTCTGTCCTCAGACAATAATAGAATTAAATTAGAAATTGATAACATAAAAATTGCTGAAAAATCCTGAAATACATGAAGATTAAACATCACATTTTAAATGAAAATGAGGCCAAAGAATAAACCTGAAGTTTAATTAGAAAATATTTTGAAATAAACATTAAAACGTAACTTATCAAAATTTATGGGATGCAGCAAAATCAGTTCTTAGAGGAAAATTTATAGCATTTAACGCATATATTAGAAAGGAAGAAAGGCTTAAAATCACGATTCTTAGTTTCTACCTTAGGAAACTAAAAAAGAAAAAAGAAAGAAAAAAGAACAGCAAATTAAATTCAAAGTAGGTATAGGAAAAAAGAATAAAACTTAGAGCAGAAGTCAGTAATACTGAAAGAAAGAAATCAATAATGAAAATCAATAAAGCTGAAAGCTGTTGTTTTGAAAACAATAATCTATTGTTATGCTCATTCCTTAGCATAAGAACGGAAGGACATGTTGAGGGCAGCTAACTTAGATGTTGTTTTTTGCTATGCTTTAACATAAACTCCAAGCCCCTGCATTTGTGCAACTGCCCTTCATGAACTAAGCAGCACAACCACAGCACTGCGAGACCCTCCCCCAGAGAGAGGATCAACACGGGTCCACACAGCACCACATCACTAAAAATTGGAGTTTTGAAACACAACCAGCATACCTGAGTTAAAACACAGAGGCACTGCACTGCTGAGAGGGCAGACAGCTCAGACACAGACAGGGTGTAGTCAGAGACGTGAGGGATGCCTAACACACATGAAGGGAAATTGTTCCATTTTTTGGTGAGGATTCCCTGAACAGCCCTGAACACAGATACACTTCTCCTGAGAAAAGAGAGTGGGTTGGTGTCATTTCCCTCTCTCCCCATCAGCACAGACTGACTTCAGTGAGCAGCAAAACACCTACAGCAGAGGCGTTGGCCACTTACACCAAGCCTATCCCCCTGCACCATTCATGCACATCTTTATTAGGGCAAGATGGCCTGAGAACAAACACAGCAGGCCCCTTCCTTGAAGATAGCACAAACCCTTTGCAGGAACCAAGTCTACGGATCATAGAGTGATACAGCTCTAGGGTAAATAGGATCTAGCCTCTTTTAACAAGCAAACCAAAGTACACCTAGTTAAAACTTGCCACTGAGTGGATAAGGTCCAAATGCTCCCAACTGTAGGCAAGTAGAAACTCCACAGAGGACTGACCTGAGGGAAAGAGCAGTCAAAATACAACTGCAGAATGCATGCCGTAAAACACTTCCAGAAGCACAAAGCTCTTTACAGTCTATGACATCTTCTTAATATAGCCATTACTCTCAAAAGCAGGAAACATAAAGAGCTTTCTTAACACACAGAAGACAGAGACCTAGACAAAATGCCAAGATGAAAGAATTCATCCCAAACAAATAACAAGAAAAGGTCATGGCCAGGGATCTAATTAAAACAGATATAAGTAATATGCTTGATCCAGAATTTAAATAATAATCATAAGGCTAGTAGCTTGGATTGATAAAAGCATAGAAGACACCAGAAAGTCCCTTATTGCAGATATGAAATACCTGACTAGTGGTCAGGCTGAAAAAAATAATACTATAACTCTGGTGCAACACCAATTGGATATAATGGCCACCATATGGAAGGAGCAAAGGAACTATTCAGTGATATAGAAGAAACAATTGTGGAAAATAATGAGTCTGAAAAGATGAGAGCAAAGAAAATACTGGATCCTAAAAATAGACTTAGGGACCTCAGTTGACTTAGTGAGTCTATAAAGCATAGTAACATTCTTACCACAGGAGAAGAAGACGAAGACGAAGAGAAGAAGAGGAAGAAGAAGAAGAAGAAGAAGAAGAAGAAGAAGAAGAAGAAGAAGAAGAAGAAGAAGAAGAAGAAGAAAAGGAAAAGAGGGAAGAAAGTTTATTTAAGCAAATTATAGCTGAAAACTTCCCTAATCTGGGGAAGGAAACAGGGATCCAAATCCAGGAAACACAGAGAACTCCCATCAAAATAAACAAAAGCAGGCCACTACCAAGACATACCATAGTAAATTAGAAAAATACACACATAGGAAAGAATCCTGAAAGGAGTGAGGGAAAAGAAATCCATAAATTACAAGAGAAAACAAATAAGGTTAGTAGAAGATCTCTCCACAGAAAAATGGCATCCCAGAAAGAAATGGCATAATATATTCAACGTGCTGAATGGGAAAAATATGCAGCCAACAAGAAAATTTTATCCATTAAGTCTGTAATTCAGAATAGAAGAAGAGTTTCCAAGATGAGCAAAAAAGAAAGGAGTTTGTAGCCACTAAACCAGCCCTGAAAAAAATATTGAAGAGGACTCTTTGAGTGGGAAATTAAGACCAAAAGCTATAAAGACTGGTAAGGAACAGAGGAAATCTCCAGAAACACCAACTTCACAGGTGATATAGTGGCACAAAATTCATATCTGTCAATAATTATTTAGAATGTAAATGGACTACGAGCACCTGAATGGCCCAGTCGGTTAACCTTCCGACTTTGGCTCAGGTCATGATCTCCCAGTTCTTAGGTTCCAGTCCCGAGTCGGGCTCTGTGCTGTCATTTGGAGCTTGCTTCAGATTCTGTGTCTCCCTCTCTCTCTGCGCTTCCCCTGATCTCACTCTGTCTCTCTTCCTCTCAAAAATAAATAAACATAGGGAAGCTTGGGTGGCTCAGTCAGTTAAGCGTCTGACTTCAGCTCAGGTCATGATCTCCTGGTTTGTGAGTTTGAGCCCTGTGTTATCCTTTGTGCTGACAAACTCAGGATTTGTGTCTCCCTCTCTCTCTGCCCCTCTCCCGCTTGTACTCTGTCTCTCTCAAAAATAAACATTAAAAATTTAAATAAATAAATGAACATTAAAAAAAGAATGTAAATGGACTAAATCCCCTATCAAAACAAAGGGTATAAGAATAGATTAAAAGAATAAGACCTATCTATCTGGTGCCAAGGGACTCATTTTAGAACTAAAGACATCTAAAGACTGAAAATGGGGAAATGAGGAACCATCTATTATGCTAATTAACATCAAAAGAAAGCTGGAGCAGTCATATTTATGTCCAACAAACTATATTTTAAACCACAGACGGTACCAAGAGATGAAAAGCACTATATCATAACTAAGGGGTCTATCCAACAAGTAGATCCTACAATTATAAATATTTATGCCCCAACTTGAAACACTCCAATATATAAATCAATTTATAACAACCATAAAGAAACTCATTGAAAATAATACAATAATAGTAGGGCACTATTTATAGCAATGGACAAATCATCTAAGCAGAAAACCCACAAAGACATAATGGCTTTGAATGACACACCAGATGAACTTAATGGATATATTCAGAACATTCGATCTCAAAGCATAAGAATACACATTTTTAAAGTGCAAATGACACATTCTTCAGAATACATCACCTACCAGGTCACAAATCAGGCCTCAACAAACACAAAATGACTGAGATCTTAGCACGCAACTTTTCTGACCATAACACTATGAAACATGAAGTCATCTGCAAGAAAAACTTTGGAAAGACCACCAATATATAGAGGTTAAAAACATCCTACTAAAGGATGAATGGGTTATCTAGGAAATTAAATAAGAAATTAATTTAAAAAATACAATACATGGAAGCAAATTAAAATGAAAGCGCGACAGTCTAAAACCTTTGAGATGTAGCAAAGGCAGTCATAAGAGGGAATTATATAGGAGTACAGTCTTACCTCAAGAAGGGAGAAAAGTCTCAGATACACAACCTAACCTTACATCTAAAGGAGCTACAACAAACAACATCAAATAAAGTCTAAAACCAGCAGAAGAGAAACAATAAAGATAAGAGCAGAAATAAATGATATAGAAACAAACTAAAAACAATAGAAGAGATCAATAAAACTAGGAACTGGTCCTTTAAAAGACTTAATAAAAATTTTTTAACCCCCAGACAGACCAAAAAGAAAAGAGAAAAGACCCAAATAAACAAATTCATGAATGTAAGAGGAGAGATTACAACCAACACTACAGAAATTGTAAGGGAATATTATGAAAAAATTACATGTTGACAAACTGGGCAACTTGGAAGAAATGGATACATTCCTAGAAACATAAACTACAAAAACTGAAACAGTAAGAAATAGCAAACTTGAGCAGATCCATAACCAGCAAAGAAATTGAATCAGTAATAAAAAATTGTCCCAACAAACAAAATTGCAAAGCCAGGTCGCTTCAAGGAATTATACCAAACATTTAAAGAACAGTTAATACCTATTGTTCTCAAACTTTTCCAAGCAATAAAAATGGAATGAAAACTTCCAAACTTCTTCTACAAGGCCAGCATTACCTTGATTCCAAAATCAGACAAAGATCCCACTAAACAGGAGATTATTGGCCAATAACCCTCATAAGCACAGATGCAAAAACTCTCAACAAGATAGTAGCAAATTGAATCCAACAGTACATAAAAGGAATGGTTCACCAAGATCAAGTGAGATTTATTCCTGAGCTTCAGGTGTGTTTCAATATTCACAAATCAATCAATGTGATACAGCACAGTAACAAAAGAAAGAATAGGAATTATATGATCCTCTCGAAGTATACAGAAAAAGCATTTGATGAAATACAGCATCCATTCTTGATTAAAAAAAAACCTCAACAAAGTATGTATATATGGAACATAACTCAACACTGTAAAAGCCATATATGAAAGGCAGACATTTAAAATAATAATCAATGTAGAAAAGTGAGATCTTTTCCTCTATAGTCAAGAACAAGACTGGGACGCCTGGGTGGCTCAGTTGGTTAAGCGTCCTACTTAGGCTCATGTCATGATCTTAGGGTTCATGGGTTTGAGCCCCGCATCGGGTTCTGTGCTGGCATCTCAGAGCCTGGAGCCTGTTTCAGATTCTGTGTCTCCCTCTCTTTCTGCCCCTCCCCCGCTCATGCTCTGTCTCTGTGTCAAAAATAAAATATTGTAAAAATGTTTATACTACCCAAAGCTATCTGCATATTTAATGTAATCATTATCAAAATGATAAACTATTTTAAAAATGTTTTAAAAAGAACAAGACAGGGATGTTCCATCTCGTCATTGCTATTTAACATATTACTGGATGTTCTAGCCTCAACAATCAGCCAACAGAAAGAAATGAATGGCATTCATATTGGCAAGCAAGAAATCAAGCATTCACTATTTGCAGATGAAATGATATATCTATTATGAAGCAGCAGAAAGCTATATGAAGGAATCAATCCCAGTTATAATTGCATCAAAAACCATAAGATACTGGGAATAAAACTAACCAAATAAGTAAAAGATCTATACTTTGAAAACTTTAGAAAACTTATGAAATTAATTATGGACGTGACACAAATAGAAAAATATTGCATATTCATGGATTACAAGAACAAATATTGTAAAAATGTTTATACTGCCCAAGGCTATCTAAATATTTAATGTAATCATTATCAAAATACCACCAGGATTTTTCACTGAGTTAGAGCAAACAATTCTTTTTTTTTTTTTTTACAAATAGTTTATTATCATATTAGTTTCCACATAACACCCAGTGCTCATCCCCACAAGTGTCCTCCTCCATGCCCATCCCCCCTCCCCCCACATCCATCAGTCCTCAGTTTTTGTCAGCATTCAAGAGTCTCTCATGGTTTGCCTATCTCCCTTTCCCCCACCATTTCCGCCCTTCTTCTCCCCCTTGGTCCTCAGTTAAGTTCCTCCTAATCCTCCTATACGTGCAAACATATGATATTTGTCCTTCTCTGCCTGACTTATTTCGCTCAGCATAACACCCTCAAGGTCCATCCATGTTGCTACACATGGCCAGATTTCATTCTTTCTCATTGCCATGTAGTATTCCATGGTATAGATAAACCACATCTTCTTGATCCATTCGTCCGTTGATGGACACTTAGGCTCTTTCCATGTTTTGGCTATTGTTAAGAGTGCTGCTATGAACATTGGGGTACACGTGCTCCTATGCATCAGCATTTATGTATCCCTGGGGTAAATTCCTAGCAGTGCTATTGCTGGGTCATAGGGGAGTTCTATTGTTAGTTTCCTGAGGAACCTCCACACTGTTAACAACACAAGAAACGATAGATTTTGGTGAGTATGTAGAAAAAGGGTAAGTCTCTTACAGTGTTCGTGGGAATCCCAATAGGTACAGCCACCTGGAAAATAGTATGGAGGTTCCTCAAAAAGTGAAAAATAGAACCACCCAATGACCAAGCAATGACACTACTAGGTGTTTACCCAAAGGATACCAAAATATTGATTTGGAGGGGCACATGCACCCCAATATTTATAGCATCAAAAATAACCAAACTATGGAAAGAGCCCAAATGTCCGTCAACTAATGAATGGATAAAGAAGGTGATGTATATATATATACACATGATATATATATATGTATACACATACCATGGAAAATTTCCCCAAATACAAAATGCTAATTCAAAAGTATACATCCAATGTTTATGGCAATATTATCTACAATAGCCAGACTATGGAAACATCCCAAATGTCAATTGACTGATGAATGGATAAAGGAGCAATGTAATATATATATATATTCCATTATATATATTATTCAGTCATCAAAAAATGATATCTTGCCTCTTGCAGCAATGTGGATGGAGCTAGAGTGTAACGTGCTAAGTGAAATATGTCAGTCAGAGAAAGACAAAGACCATATGATTTACTTATATGTGGAATTTAAGAAATAAAGAGTTAGGGACACCTGTGTGGCTCAGTCCGGTGAGTGTCCAACTTCAGCTCAGGTCATGATCTCATGATTAGTGAATTTGAGCCCCACATTGTGCTTGCTGCTGTCAGTCTGTCAGCACAGAGCCCACTTCTGATCTTCTGTCCCCCTCTCTCTGCCTCTACCTTTCTTGCACTCTCAAAAATAAACAAACATTTAAAAAGAATAAACATCCCCACCAACAGAGTAGGATGGTGCCCTTTTCTCCACATCCTCGCCAGCATCTATAGTCTCCTGATTTGTTCATTCTAGCCACTCTGACCTACATGAGGTGGTATCTCAGTGTGGTTTTGATTTGTATTTCCCTGATGAGGAGGGATGCTGAGCATCATTTCATGTGTCTGTTGGCCATCTGGATGTCCTCTTTGGAGAAGTGTCTGTTCATATTTTTGCCCATTTCTTCACTGGGTTGTTTGTTTTTCAGGTGTGGAGTTTGGTGACTTCCTTATAGATTTTGGATATTAACCCTTTATTTGATATGTCTTTTGCAACTATCTTTTCCCATTCCGTCATTTGCCTATTATTTTTATGGATTGTTTCCTTTGCCATGCAGAAGCTTTTTATCTTTTTTTTTTAATGTTTTAATGTTTTTTATTTATTTCTAGGAGAGAGAGACAGCGTGAGCAGGGGAGGGTCAGAGAGAGAAGGAGTCACAGACTAAAACAGGCTCCAGGCTCTGAGCTGGCAGTCAGCACAGAGCCTGACGCGGGGCTCGAACCCACGAACCGCGAGATCATGACCTAAGCGAAAGTCGGACGCTTAACCGACTAAGCCACCCAGGCTCCCCCAGAAGCTTTTTATCTTGATGAGGTCCTAATAGTTCATGTTTGCTCTTGATTCCCTTGCCTTTGGGGATGTGTCAAATAAGAAATTCCTCTGCTTGAGGTCAAGGTGTTTGTTTCCTGCTTTCTCCTCTAGGGTTTTGATGGTTTCCTGTTTCACATTCAGGTCCTTTATCCATTTTGAGTTTATTTTTGTGTATGGTGTGAGAAAATGGTCTAGTTTCATTCTTCTGCATGTTGCTGTCCAGTTCTCCCAGCACCATCTGGTAAAGAGGCTGTCTTTTTTTCCATTGGATACTCTTTCCTGCTTTGTCAAAGATTAGTTGACCATACATTCGTGGGACCAATTCTGAGTTCTCTATTCTATTCCATTGGTCTATGGGTCTGTTTTTGTTCCAATGTCATAGTGTCTTGATAATTACAGCTTTGTCATAGAGGCTAAAGTGTAGGATTGTGATTTCTCCCATTTTGGTTTTCTTCTTCAGTACTATTTTGGATATTTGGGGTCTTTCGTGGTTCCATACAAATTTGAGGATAGTTTGTTCTAGTTTTGAGAAGAATGCTGGTGTGATTTTGATTGGGATTGCATTGAATATGTAGACTGCTTTGGGTAGTAGTGACATTTTAACTATATTTATTCTTATGAACCTTGAGCATGGAATGTTTTTCCATTTCTTTGTGTCTTCTTCAATTTCCTTCATAAGTTTTCTATAGTTTTCAGCATAGAGATCTCCTATATCTTTGGTTAGGTTTATTCCTAGGTATTTTATTTTTATTTATTTTTTTGTGTGTGTGCAGTTGTGAATGGGATCAGTTTCTTGATTTCTCTTTCTGTTGCTTCATTATTGGTATATAGAAGTGCAACGGATTTCTGGGGCGCCCGGGTGGCTTAGTCGGTTGAGCGTCCGACTTTCGCTCAGGTCATGATCTCGCCGTTCGTGGGTTCGAGCCCCGCGTCGGGCTCTGTGCTGACTGCCACCTCGGAGCCTGGAGCCTGTTTCAGTCTGTGACTCCCTCTCTCTCTGACCCTCCCCTGCTCACGCTGTCTCTCTCTCCTAGAAATAAATAAAACATTAAAAATATATATATATAAAAAAGAAGTGCAACGGATTTCTTTACATTGATTTTGTATCCTGCAACATTGCTGAATTCATGGATCATTTCTAGTAGGCTTCTGATGGAGTCTGTCGGGTTTTGTATGTAGAGTATTATGTCGTCTGCGAAATGTGAAAGTTTGATTTCTTCTTTACCAATTCTGAAGCTTTTTATTTCCTTTTGTTGTCTGATTGCTGATGTTAGGACTTCCAGCACTATGTTAAACAGTAGTGGTGAGAGTGGACATCCCTGTTGCGTTCCTGATTTCAGGGGGAAAGTTCTCAGTTTTTCTCCATTGAGGATGATGTTAGTGTCTATTATTTAAATGTTTGTTAATGTTTTCCTGTGAAGCTCTCTGGCCCAGGACCTTTGTGGGTTGGAAGTTTTTTTGATTACTGATTCAATATTGTTGTTATTAATTGATTTGTTCAAATTTTCTATTTTTCTTTCCTGGGAAAGCTATATGTTTCTAAGATTTTCTCCATTTCTTCTAGGTTGTCGAATTCATTAGCAAATAACCTTTCATAATACTCCTTTATATTATTTTTTAAAATTTATTTAGTTTGATAGAGCGTGCACAAGTGGGGAAGGAAGAGAGAGAGGAAGAGAGAGAGAATCCCAAGCAGGTTCCACACTGTCAGAACAGAGCTCTATGTGGGGCTCAAACTCAAAAACCGCAAGATCATGACCTGAAATGCAATCAAGTCAGATGTTTGACTGGGCCACCCAGGCGCTCCATCATAATATCCTTTTTTAGTTCTTTTTATTTCTGTCATGTCATTTGTTATATCACCTCATTTTATGATGTTGTTTGTTTGAGTCTTCTCTCTCTCTTTATGAATCCGAGTCTAATGCTTATGAATTTTGTTGATCTTTTCCAAGAACCACCTTCTGGTTTTGTGAATATATTCTATCAGTTTTGGTGTTTTTTTTTTTTTTTTTGGTCTCTATTTCATTTGTTTGTATTCTAATCTCTATTATTTCCTTTCTACTATTTTGTTGGGGTTTTGTTTTTCTGCTTTTCTAGCTCTCATAGATATAAATTAACTTTCTTACTAGATTTTTCTTGATTCTTGAAGTAAGCCTGTAATTCTATAATCCTCCCTTTTAGAACTTCTTTTGCAGCATCATTTTTATTTGTCTATATGTATGCTTTGTTTTTTTCCCTTTTTATTTCTTGGTTGATAGATTCATTGTTTAGTATCATACTCTTTAGCCTCCATGTGTTCCTTTTTCTTTCCTGATTTTTTTCTTGTGACTGATTTTTAGTTTTACAATGCTGTGGTTGTAAAAAAAATGTATGATCTCAACTTTCTTGAATTTATTGAGATTTACTTTGTGGCTTAATATTTATTGTATTATTTTTTTAAAGTTTATTTATTTGATATGGAGAGAGTGCATGAGTGAGGAGGGGCAGAGAGAGAAGGAGAGAGAGAATCCCAAGCAGGCTTCATGCTGTTAGCATGGAGACCAATGTGGGGCTCAATCCAATGAACCATGAGCTCATGACCGGAGCTGAAATCAACAGTCAGATGCTTAAGCAACTGAACCACACAGGCATCCCTATATTAATCTATTATAAAGAAAGTTGCATGTACACTTGAAAAGAATGTGTATTTCACTGTTTTCAGATGGAATGCTCTGAGTATAACTTTTATGTCTGTCTGGTCCAGTATGTCATTCAAAACCATTGTTTTGCTATTGTTTTTCTGTCTAGATGATCTATTCATTCACGTAAGTGAACATTAAAATCCCCTACTATTACTGTATTACTTTTCTATTTCTTCTTTTGTATCCGTTAATAGTTGCTTTACGTATTTAGATTCCTTCATGTTGGGTGCATAGATATCTACAATTGTATCTTCTTGTTGGATTGTTCCCTTTATCATTATATATTGTGTTTATCTGTCTCTTGTTACAATCTTCGTTTTAAAGTCTATTTTGTCCAATATAATTATTGCTACTTCACCTTTTTTTTGACTTCCATTTCCATGATAAATATTTCTCCATTCTTTCACTTTTAATCTATATGTGTGATTAAGTTTGACATAAGTCTCCTGTAGATAGTATATTGCTGGGTTTTACTATTTTATCCATTAAGTCACCTTATGTACTTGGATTGAAACCCTTAGTCCATTTATATTTAAAGTAATTATCAGTAAGGATATACTTACTGCTCTTTTTGTTACTTCTTTTTGTAGTTCTTCTCTGTTTCTATCTTCTCTTTTTCTTTGTGGTTTGGCTGCTTGTGTTAGTGATATGCTTGAATTCCTTTCAATTACTTTTTGTGTGTATGCATTGTAATTTTTTTTGATTTGTAGGTACCATTAAGTTTATATATAACAGTTTATTCATATAATAGTATATATGAAGTTGATGGTCCCTTAAATTTGATCCCATTCTAAAAGCACTAAATTTTTACTCTCCCCATGTTTTATGTATATGATGTCATATTTAAATTTTTTATTATGTGCCTTCTTGACCTATTTTTATAGATATAATTGATTTTAATATTTTTGTACTTTAGCATCCATGCTGCTGTACAAGTGATTAATCATTTTTTTCCCGTCATTCAGCTTTATTTTAAGTGCTGGTATTTAGTTCCCCAAGAGCTGCAGGAGTGATAGTCGACCATCTGACTGAGGCCCCTTGGGGACTCAATTTTTTAATTATATTTGTATTTCACTGTGAATCTATTCTTTTCCTTTCATACTTTTATTACTCCTGATTATGGCTTTTTTTTTTTTTCCATTCAAGGAATTCCCTTTAACATTTATTGTAATGCTATATTAGTGATTAACTCCTTTAACTTTTGAACTTTTGCTTATCTGGGAAATTATTTATGTCTTGTATGCTGAATGATAATCTTCTCAGTATGATATCCTTGGTTGCAAGGTTGTGTTTTTTTTTCTCTCCATTCAATACTTCGAATATATCTTCCTCTACCATCTGGACTGCAACATTTTCTTTGAAAAATGAGTTGATAGCATTATGGGGTTTCCTTTTAGGTAACTGTTTTCTTTTTTCTTGCTGCCTTTAAATTTCTTTATTTAATCACTACTATTTTTGCCATTTTAATTATTGTGTGATTTGGTGTGGACCTCCAAGTGTTGATTTTGTTGGGTATTCTCTATGCTTCCTCAATCTGGAATTCTGTTTCCTTCCTCAAAGAAGTTTCAAGCTATTATTTCTTCAAATTAATTCCCTGCCTCCTTTTCTCTCCTCTTCTGGGATCTCTATAATGCAAATGTTATTATGCTTGATCATGTCATTTAGTTACCTTAACTTATCTCATTTCTTATCATTCTTTTTGCTGTTCAGCTTGGTTGCTTTCCATTATTCTGTCTTACAATTTCCTGATATGTTCTTCTGCTTTCTGTAATCTGCTACTGATTCCCTCCCATTTATTTTTAATTTCAGTTATTAAGCTTTTCATCTCTGATTGTTTTTTTAATATATTCTATCTCTTTGTTGAAGATCTCACTGAGATCCTGATTACTACAAGTGATAAATTTGAATTCTTGGGGTGCCTTGGCGGCTCACTTGGTTAGGCGTCCGACTTCATTTGGCTCAGGTCATGATCTCGTGGTCTTTGAGTTCGAGCCACACATCCGGCTCTGTGCTGACAGCTCAGAGCCTGGAGCCTGCTTTGGATTCTGTGTCCTTTCTCTCTCTCTCTCTGCCCCCTCCCAATGGTGCTCTGTCTCACTCTGTCTTGTTCTGTCTCTCGAAAATAAATGATAAAAAATTTCAAAAATTTTTTTGAATTCTTTATCAGATATATTGCTTATCTCAATTTCATTGAGTGTGTGTGTGTGTGTGTCCAGTTTTTTCATTTGGGACATATCCATCTGTATTCCTCTGTCTCATTTTGTCTAAATTTCTGTGTTTGTTTCTATATATTAAGAAAGTCAGCTACTTATCCCGATCCTGATATAGTGGCTTTATGAAGAAGAGGTCTTGTGGTGCTCTGTAGTGTAATATCCCTTTTTCATAAGGACTAGACATTTCAGATTTATCTCCTATGTGGGTTGTTATTCACCCTGCTATTGTGTCTGAGCTGTGTTTGCCTTCAATTTAGTTGGCTGTAATCGTTCACACTGCACGTTGTATGAAAGATTTGATCCTTGGATTGTGAAGGATCCTGTAGTTGGATTGTGTCAGCAGTCAGATCAGCTGCTTGTTTTCAGGCTTTCTGCTGAGGATGCATTTGCACCAAACTGCACAAAGTTTTTCCTGTGTTTTTGTTTGTAGGAGGTTTTTGTTGGTGATCAAGGCCAGTTGTCAGATAAAATAACCTGGTCCTAGTTTGTCTACTGGGGCTTCAGATGCATTGATTGTCAGGGCACCCTCTCTGCACTGCCAGTTATAAGCTTTAGCTGCTGGGACTTTGAGTGCACTGGTGTGTGTGGGTAATTTACTCTTTCCTCAGGTCAGAAGTCACTTTGGAGTGGTGGTGGTCCCTGCTGGGGCTTCTTCAAAATTGTGCTGTGGCAAGAGCCACATTGGAGGGCATCAGCCAAAATGCAGCAAACTAGATGAGGTGGACCTACAGGAAAATCCCTGGGAAGAACATGAGGTACTAGCAAAGTAAATGGATACTGTTCATGCTACTTCCTCCATGAGTCTGGCTATCTAGGCTTGAGGAAAAGGAGGGAAATGGAGCTTACCAACTTTTTTGTTCTTGTAGTCTTTTAAAGATCCTTGTTTCTCCAATGTACATTCTGAGATTAGTAAATAAGTATTCATGTATACTCCAGGCACTTTTCAGACTGTTGCTTTTATACTGTATCTCTTTATTTTATTGTGTCTGTTTCATAGTGAGGACTCAATTTCATATTACCTTCTGACTCTTCATAGAGCTATGCCTATTGATATTTTCTCTAAATTTTATTTAAATACAAGTTAGTCAACATAAAGTGTAATATTTATGTGATTATTTATAATTTAGTGATTCATTACTTACAACATCTAGTGCTCATCACAAGAGCCTTCCTTAATACCTATCACTTATTTACCCCACCCATAGCCATTCTCACTTTCCCTCACATAGCCATCAGTTTTTTTTCTCTATAGTTAAGAGTCTGTTTCCTGGTTTGACTGTCTTTTAGTCCCTCCATGTTCATTTGTTTAGTTTCTTAAATTCCACATATGGGGGAGAAGCCAAGATGGTGGAACAACATGGAAGTTTTTGTGTCTCTTGTCACTGAAATGCAGCCAGATCAACACTAATCCATTTTGCATACCTAGAAAACTGATCTGAGGATAAACACAACAATCTGCATAACCTGAACCACAGAACTCAGTAAGTACACAGTGTGGAGAGGTGAACTGGGGGAGAGAGAAGCCACAGAGGGCAGGGAGTTGTTTTGACTTGTGGAGAGAGGACAGAGACAGAGTGAGAGTACGGGAAAAGCAGTTCCCCCAATAAGCAATTGGAGAGAAAGTGGATAAGTACAAACTGCCATAGGAACCGAAGAAAAAATGGGGAAGAAAAGATAAAGAAGAGGATTAAAATTCCACCAAGACTATAAACAGTGGGAGGACAGAGTCTGAGGCTCCACAGCTCAATACTTGGTGGTCCTCTTGTCAGAAGGATGAATCCCCAAGAGAAGAGAGTGAGGTCCAAGGGGTCCACGGACCACACAGGGAGTGGCAGCTGCCCTGCGGGGAGGACTTTTTGTAGAGGCTGTGTGAAAACCCCACAGGGAAAGGTCCCAGCAGACCCTGGAGAGCAACCACATTCAGTGGTGTTGGAACAAATAAATTGAGGGGGAAGCCCGGCACTAGATGTGTGTTGTGATTTTCCATCAACCCTGAAGCACTGCTGCTACAAGATCTTCTGAACTTTTTCTGGGGTGGGCGGGAACCCAGTCACAGTCTCTAGGCACTGGCAGCAGTATGATCTCAGGAACATTCCTGGGGACAGGCTGGCACCCGGCCATTGCTCAGAGAGACCCTCCCCCAGAGGATCTGAGTGGGTAAAAGCCACAGTACCTCAGAAAGAAGGGTTTGGAGAGAGGGGCCAACATGGCAAAGAAGTAGGGGGATCTGACTCTCAAACAAAGCGATGTTGAAGCCAAAGGATTTTGAACCCCAAGAGTCCAGAAAGAAAAGAGGCAGAGTTGCTTGCACGGACCCACCAGGACAACCTGATGGGCCACAGGTGGGGCTCTTCAGGGAACAGACAGTGCAACAACAGTGGAGACAGTAACTGCCTACAGCAAACCATGCCCTTCTACACCTGGTAACTGCATACCTACTAGAGTGGGTTTGACGCTGATGAACCAGAAAGCCGCTCCTCCAGACAAGCACTGTTGCACTGTCTGGTTTAATTCTCAGACATGTCTTATTATAGAGATATATTCTTCCTTCCTTTTCATCTTCTTATCTCTTCCTTCCTCTAATCTGGTTACTCTGGCTGCTGGTCTAAGGAGACATATTTAATCCATTCTCTTGATACCTGTTCTACACCTCCTTTCTTTTTTTCCTTTCTCTCTCTCTCTCTCTGGATTAAGCCATATGGTTTCTCTGTCTGGGCAATTTTATCATACCTCCATTTTACCCACTTCCTTCTTGATTTTCCTTTCTCTCTCTCTCTGGAGTAAGCCCTACAGTTTCTTTGATCGATTTTATTTTCTATTCTTGTCCCCCTCCCACTTCTTTATTTTTGTTTCTCTTTCTCTGGATTAAGACATATAGTTTCTCTGCCTGGACAACTTTGTCTTCTTTTCTTTTCCCCTGCCTCCTTCTTTATTTTATTTTCTCTCTCTCTGGATTAGGCTTGTAGTTTTTCTGCCTGGTCAATTTTTATTTTTTTTTTCCCCACACCTGTCACTTCTTTCTTTGTATGGGATAAGACCTCTTACATCAGCACTGCCTTCATCCTGTTGCTTACTTACAGCGGGAGGTTCTGGTGTGTGTGTGTGTGTGTGTGTGTGTATGGTGTGTGTGTTTGTTTTCTGTTGGTTTGTCTATTTGTTTTCATTTCCAGGGCTGCTTCAATGAAGAAAATAAAGAACACCAAGTGGAGGGTCCAAAACATCACTACGAGTAGGGAGATAAAGTAACCAAAGTCACCACAACAGAGAGGAAATAACACACTCCAAAAAACAATGCCTGAAAGGCCAGACCCTGGAGAGTGTTTGCCCCCTCTTTAATATAGTAGTGCATGCAGGAGTAGGGGACATAACAAACTTTTAAAACCCATAAAGGACAGAAAAATAGCCAAAATGATGAAACAAAAGAAATTTTCTCAAAAGAAAATCCAGGAATAAATGACAACTAAAGAAGTGATCAAAACAGGTATGAACAATATAACTGAACAAGAATTATAGTAATAGTCATAAGATTAATCGCTGGGCTTGAAAAAAGCATAGAAGACAACAGAGAATCTATTGCTGTAGAGATAAGGAACTGAAAAATAGTCATGATGAATAAAAAATGGTGTAAATGGGGTGCAAAATATACTAGAGGTGATGACAGTGAGAATTGAAGAGACAGAGTGTAGAACAGGTGAAATAGAAGATACAATTATGGGAAAAGATTTTTTTATTAGAAAAAGAGAGATAAAAACTTCTGGATCACAAGGGGAGAATTAGAAAACTAAGTGATTCAACGAACTGGAACAATATCTGTATTGTAGCAGTTCTAGAAGAAGAAGAAGAGAGAAAGGGGCCAAAGGTATACTTGAACAAATCATAGATGAGACTTCCCAAATCTGGCAAAAGAAAGAGACATTGAATTTCAGGAGGCACAGAGAACTCCCTTTAGAGGTAACTTGATTCAATCTTCTGCATGGCATATTGTGAAACTGTAAAATACAAAGATAAAGAGAGAATTCTGAAAGCAGCTAGGGATAAACAGGACTTAATCTACAAGGGTAGACACATAAAGGTAGTAGCAGACTTATCTACTGAAATTTGGCAGGCTAGAAAAGAGTGGCAAGAAATTTTCAATGTGATGAACAGGTAAAATATGCAGCCGAGAATCCTTTATCCAGTAAAGTTGTCATTCAGAATAGACGGAGAGATAAAAGTTTTCCCAAGCAAACAAAAACTGAAGAAATCTATCACCACTAAACCAGCCCTACAACAGATCCTAAGGGGAAACACTATGAGGGAAATGTTGCAAAGATCATACAGGGCGAGAGGCATCACTAAGCATGAAACATACAAATAACACAATGACTCTAAACCCATGTCTTTCAATAATAACACTGAGTGTAAATGGACTAGATGTTGTAATAAAAAGACATAGAGTATCAGAATGGATAAAAAAAACAAAACACCAAGATGCATCTGTCTGCTGTGTACAAGAGATCCATTTTAGACCTGAGGTCATCTTCATATTGAAAGTGAGGGGATGGAGAACCATCTATCATGCTACTGAAAGTCAAAAGAAAGCTGGGGTAGCCATCAGACACAGCAGATTTTAAACTAAAGGCTATAACAAGAAAAGAAGCAGGACATTATATCATAATTACAGGATCTATCCATCAAGAAGAAGTAACAATTTTAAAGAATTCAGGAGCAGCCAAATATATAAAACAATTAATCACAAACATAAGCAATCTCACAGGTAGGAATGTGGAAATTGCAGGGGACTTTAATACTACACTTACAAGAATGGACAGATCATGTAGACAGAGCATCAATAAAGAAACAATGGCCCTGAATAACAGATATATTTAGAACTTTTCGTCCTAAAGCAGCAGAATATACATTCTTCTCAAGTGCACATGGAACATTCTTCAAGATAGATCACACACTGGGTCAAAAAACAGTCTTCAATAAATATAAAATAATTGAGATCATACTGTGCACAAATTCAGGTCACAATGCTATGAAACTTGAAATCAACCACAGGAAAAGTTTGGAAAGCCTCCAAATGCGTGAAGGTTAAAGAACATCTTACTAAGGAATGAATTGGTTAATGAGGCAATTAAAAAAGAAATTAAAGAATATATGGAAACAAATGAAAAGGAAAATATAGCAATCCAAACCCTTTGGGATACAGCAAGGGCAGTCTTAAGAAGAAAATACATTGGAATCCAAGCCTATCTCAAGAAACAAGAAAAATCCCAAATACAAAATCTAACAGCACACCTAAAAGAACTAGAGGTAGTACAGCAAAGACACCCCAAACCCAGCAGAAGAGAAATAATAAATATTAGAACAGAAAGAAACAATATAGAATCTAAAATAAAAAAAAAACAGTAGAAGAGATCAATGAAATGAAGAGTTGGTTTTCTGAAAATAAATAAAATAAAATGAACAAAAATGATATTCCCCTAGCCAGTCTTCTGAAAAAGAAAAGGGAGAGGACCCACATAGATAAAATCACGAATGAATATAGACTTATCACAACCCATCCCTAAGAAATACAAGTAATTATCAAGGAGTACTATGAAAAATTATATACCAACGAACAGGACAACCTGGAAGAGATGGACAAATTCTTAAACACTCATACACTACCAAAACTGAAATGGGAAGAAATAGAAAATTTGACCAGACCTATAATTAGTGAAGAAATTGAATCAGTTATCAAAAATCTCCCAACCTGGACCAGGTTGGAGTCCTGGACCAGATGGCTTCCCTGGGTAATTCTACCAGACATTTAAAGCAGAGTTAATACCCATTCTTCTCAAGCTGTTCCAAAAAATAGAAATGGAAGAAAAACTTCTGGACTCATTCTACGAAACCAACATTAATACCTTGAGTCACAAACCAGACAGAGACATCACCAAAAAGGAGAATAACAGGCCAAACTCTTGTTGAACAAGGATGCAAAAAAATCGCAACATGATACCAGCGAGTCAAATTCAATAGCATATAAAAAGACTTATTCACCATGATCAAGTAGGATTCATTCCTGGAGAGCAGGGCTGGTTCAATATTCACAAATCAATGTGACACATCACCTTAATAAAAGAAAGGATTAGAACAATATGATCTTGTCAATAGATGCAGAACAAAGCCTTTGACAAAATACAGCATCCTTTAATAAAAAAAAAAAAAAAAACCTCAAGAAAGTCGGGATAGAAGGAACATACTTAAACATGGTAAAAGCCATTAATGAAAAGCCCACATCTAATATCATCTTCAATGGGAAAAACTGAGAGCTTTCTTGCTGAGATCAGGAATACAACAGGGATGTCCACTCTCACGACTACTGTTTAACATAGTGTTGGAAGTCCTAGCCTCAGCAATCAGACAACAAAATGAAATAAAAGGCATAAAAATTGGCAAAGCAGAAGTCAAACTTTCACTTTTCACAGACAACATGACACTATACATGGAAAACATTAAAGACTTCACCAAAAGACTCCTAGAACTGATATATGAATTCAGCGATGTCACAGGGTAAAAAATCAATGTACAGAAATCGTTTGCATTTTATATACTACTAATTATATATATAATTATATATATATTAGCCCATTCATCAGTTGATGATGGACATTTAGGCTCTTTCCTAATTTGGCTATTGTTGATAATGCTGCTATTAACATTGGGGGCCATGTATCCATTTGAATCAATGTTTATAGCAGCACTATCAGCATTAGCCAAATTATGGAAAGAACCTGAATATCCATTGACTGATGAATGGATAAAGAATGTGTGTGTGTGTGTGTGTGTGTGTGTGTGTGTGTATAAAACACGGAATATTACTCAGTGATCAAAAAGAATGAAATTTGCCATTTGCAACAATGTGGATAAAACTAGAGTGTATTATGCAAAGCAAAGTGAGTCTGTCAGAGAAAGATAAATATCATGTGATCTCACTCATATGTGGAATATAAGAAACAAAACAGATTAACATAAAGGAGGGGAAAGAAAAATTAGATAAAAACAGAGAGGGAGGTAAACTGTAAGAGACTCTTAAATACAAAGAACAAACAGTGTTGCTAAAGAGGTGTTGCATGGGGGGATGGGCTAAATTGGTGACAGGCATTAAGGAGGGCAGTTGTTGGGATGAACACTGGGCATTTTATGTAAGTTATGAATCACTAAATTCTACTCCTGAAACCATTATTACACTATATGTTAGCTAACTTGGATTTAAATAAAATTCAAAAAATTCCAATTTGCATTTTATAGAAAGCATTAAGGATGATTCTTAATTAGGCTTAAATACTATCCAGCCTAGCATTCTACCTGTACATGTAATAGCAAAAACTGTATTTGAAAGGCCATAGTTGGCCTCATGATTTCATCTCTAGTGGGTTCTGCCACTAAATGTTACCTTTCTTTTAAATTTCATCTTGGTTTTCTTATTTATGATTTTTGAAGTCTTTTAATGTTTATTTATTTACTTTGAGAGAAAGAGGGAGCATGCTCAAGTGGGGAGGGACAGAAAAATTATGAGAGAGAGAATTCCAAGCAGGCTATGCACTAGTGCAGAGCCGATATGGGACTCAATCCCATGACTGATGACATCATGACTGGAGCTAAAATCAAAGAGTAGGGCACTTCATTTACTGCCCCTCCCACATGCTCTGAAGTTTGAAATCTTTTCAGACTATATTTTACGGTACACCAAATTTTGAGGTTCCAAAACCACTAAGTAATCATCTATAACTACTTTTTATATTGACTATAATTAAATTATATACCTTCTTATATGAAAGACCACATTCTTTTCCAGTAACTTCTTTTACACTTGCTCTAAAGTATGTGACCATTTTCTAACATTCTAGGAGTTAGTGTCTAAATCCATGCTTATCTTACTCTTAGTGTCCTTATTTTAGCATAATGAAATAAAATAAAGCCAAAGGTCTGGTACACATTTTAAACAACAAACAAATACATAAAAGAAGAAGAATTTTTCAGAAAAAAAAATGATACAAGTGTCTAGGTCCTTGAAATATGACAAAATATACACGTAATGGGTAAAATAAATCAACTATAAGTGTATAAGGAACTCATTAAACTCCACACCCGAGAAACAAACAATCCAGTGAAGAAATGGGCAGAAGATATGAACAGACACTTCTCCAAAGAGGACATCCAGATGGCCAACAGACACATGAAACGATGCTCAGCATCCCTCCTCATCAGGGAAATACAGATCAAAAGCACACTGAGATACTCCCTCATGCCAGTCAGAGTGGCTAAAATGAGCAAATCAGAGGACTCTAGATGCTGGCGAGGATGTGGAGGAACGGGCACCCTCCTACACTGTTGGTGGGAATGTAAACTGGTGCAACCTCTCTGGAAAACAGTGTGGAGGTTCCTCAAAAAATTAACAATAGAAATCCCCTATGACCCAGCAATAGCGCTGCTAGGAATTTACCCAAGGGATAGAGGAGCGCTGATGCATTGGGGTACATGTACCCCAATGGTCATAGCAGCATTCTCAACAACAGCCAGTTAAAGAAGGACCATTGTCATTTTGCAGGGATTATGGAAGACCAAATCTGAAAATAATTTCCAGTAGCAAAAGTTTGTTTACTTCTTCGGGTTTTTCAGTTTTGCTCAGCAAGGCCTCAATCTACCCGGTGAAAGTATCAACAAACACTAATAGTAATACAAAACCTTTGCAAGGAGGCATCTGTGTGAAATGAAGCTGCCAGTCCTCTCTTGGATATGATCCTTGCTTTTGGACTAGTTTTAAAAGTTGGGGCAGCGGGTGGCTCAGTTGGTTAAGCATCTGACTTTGGCTCAGGTCATTCGACTCAGTTCATGATCCTGCAGTTCGTGAGTTCAAGCCCCGTGTCAAGCCCCGCGTCATGCTCTGTGCTGACAGCTCAGAGCTGGGGCCTTCTTCAGATTCTGTGTCTCCCTCTTCTCTCTCTGCCCCTCCCCTGCTCTCTCTCTCTAGCTCTCTCAAAAATAAATATCACAAAAAATTTAAAAGGGGGGCACAGACTGTGCCCTCTTGATTTACCTGTGTGCAAACAATACAGGATTGGCAGACCTGTTTTATCATAGCTATTAAATTCTTTCCATCAAACACATTACTGATTAAACATCTTAGAACATCTTTGCCCAAATGGGTACCTTGATGTAAATTCTGCATTACTTTCCATTGATTATTTTTGGATATAAAGATTTTTCCCTCATTATTAACAAAACAGTCCTGTGTATTTTTAGTGTAGCCTAGTTCCTGGGCTATGTGCATTTCTTGGTCTGAATAGACTGGAGCTATGGATTCCATTGGTGTTAAGACTGGTACTAGGCTTTGTATCTATTTATTTTGTGCTGCCAATTTGGCTGCATGGTCTGCTAAGTTTTTTCCTTTAGATTCTACAGTCATATCTTTCTGATGCCCTTTGGGGTGAATCATGGCTACTTCCTTAAGTAGGTGCCTCAAGAAGAGCAAGAATTTCAGGCCCATATTTTGTTTGGGAGTTATGGCTTGATAAAAGTCCACTTTCCTTTCAAATTGCTTCATGGGCATGTAGCACCAGAAAGGCATATTTGGAATCAGTATAAATATTAATTTTTAGACCCTTCACCGATTGAAGAGCACAAGTAAGACTTTTGAGCAGAATAATTGGTTGGAAGTGCTTTTGCCTCAATGGTCTTAATTAAACTAACTATAGCCTGCTTCCACTTCAGCATCAGCTGTACTTTAGCATCAGCTGGATATAGCATATACAGCTTTTCTTTCTCCTTTATCCACGAGTAACTATCCTCAGTAAACCAATTGTCATCTGCAATTTTAGTAAGGAACCTTCGAATCTGGCCTGCCAGAATAAACAAGATCAGTACTTTCTGAGCAATAGTGCTCTGTCCTAGAAGTATGAAATTCAGGTCCAGGCATAAAGGTAGCTGTGTTTAGAGTCTGTCATGTTTTAAGTGTTATTTCAGGCATGTCTAAAAGCACAGCCTGGTATTTAGCTAGTAAGCCTCCCATCATCCATTGGTGACCCTTGGTTTCTAAGACACTCTAGACTTGATGTGGAGGCCTCACTGCCAGAGTCTGTCCCATGGTAAGTTTTGAGGCCTCTTCTACCAGGAGGGCTGTTGCAGCCACTGCTCAAAGACACACCACCCACCCTTGGGTTACATTACCAAGTGACTTCTAAAAGTAGCCTGCTGGTCTTATTTCATTTCCTAATTTCTGAGTACAACCCCCCAAGGTTTGTCCTTGTTTCTCTGGTACATATAAAGTAAAAGATTTTTCTAAATTTGGTAAAGTCAAAACTGGGGCTGATGAAAGCCTAGTCTTTAATGTTTGAAAAGCTGTTTGCTGAGTTTTAGTCCAGGGTAAACGTTCCTCATCAGGGCCTTTAACTTAGTTATACAACGGTTTGGCTAAGTCCCCAAATCCAGGATCCACAGATGGCAAAAGCCTGCCATACCTAGGAAAGTGCAGAGTTGTGTTTTTGTAGTTGGGGGTCCAAGATCCATTATAGCTTTTTTTCCTGTCAATAAATAGAGTACGGTGATCCGGTGTTAGCTCATATCCCAAGTATTGTACCTTTCGTATAGATATTTGCACTTTTTTTTTTTCAGAGACAGAGTACCCTCTGTCTGCCAGGAAATTAACTAAAGTTATATAAATGTTATCAGGCATTTCTTTTGTGAGACTACAGACCCAGCTGCCTCATCAGGATGCTCCCTATGTAGAACACCCCAGAACACTTTTGCCTGTGCCAACCACAGCTTCAGTTACCTGTCCAGGACACCCACTATATTGAACACCTTGCAACACCCTGGTTTGCACCCACTTCAGTTTCAACTGTCTTGCAAGGACACCTTTGCACAGGGAGCCAAGAGACTACACTGTCCCATGCCCACTTTAGATTTAGCGTCCTGCTAGGGTGCCCCCTGCACAGATTTCCTCAAAACCCCCTGGTCTGTACCCCACTTTGGCTCCAGCCACCCTTTTAGGGTACCTTCTGTGTGGAGAGTCTTGGAACACCCCAGTTTATATCCACTTTATCTGCACCTATCCCACTAAGGTGCCCTTTGTGTGTAGAGCCCTGGGACACTTCAGCTGGCTCTTATTTCAGCTGCTGGGACACTTCAGCTGGCTCTTATTTCAGCTGCAGTTCTCCAGGTAGGGCACTCTGATTAGAGAGCAGGGACCTCCTGGCCTGCATATCACCTCAGCTCTAGCCACCCCACTAGGGCTCTCCGGCTCTCCCTGCATGGAATGCCTTGGGACACCCTGGCTTGTACCAACCTCAGCTTCAGTTATCCTACCAGGGTGCCCTCAGCACATAGAACCCCAGGACACTCCAGCCTGCTTCCACTTCAGCATCAGCTGTACTGACAGGTTGATCAATTTGTGGAAAAGCCGCAGGATCCCCCAGCTTGCACCCACATTAAATCCAGATGCTGCCAAGATGTCCTCTGTGTGAAGAGACCAAGAACCTCCCAATCTGCATACCACCTTAGCTCCAGTCATTCTGACAGGGCATTCCTCTCCAGGAGTACCCCAAGATCCACCAGTTTGCACTCAGTTCATCTAAAGTTGTTCTGGAAGGGTGCCTTCATAATGAAGAACCATAAGACCCATTAGGTTACACCTACTTTAATTTCAACTATCCTACCAGGGTGCCTGCTGTATAGAAAACACAGAGACTTCTCATCCCACTCCATGCCTTAGCTCCGGCATCCTTGCCAGGGCACCTTCTCCAATTATACCCCCTTGTTAGCCCAGCTTACACACACTCCAGCTTTAACTGTCCTGTCAGGCCATCCATATAATGTGTGTAGATCTCAGGGACCACATCAATCTATGATCACTTAAGTTTTAGCTCTCTTTCCAAGGTCCCCACTGTGTGGAAAGCCCCAGGACACCCATCTCATGACATCCGCAGCTCCAACCAGTCAGCAAAAGTCACCAAGCACACAGAGTCTGCACAGGGGATGACCATATACAAAACCATTCATTCAAGTTTAAAAGAAGTAGCTGTTTCACCTAATCCATAGAAACAAACACAGAAAAATAAAGCAAAATTAGAAGACAAAGGAATATGCACCAAAAATGATAATTTCTCAAAAAAACATTAAATGAAATAGAGATAAGAAATATGCCTGATAAATAATTTAAAGTAATGATTGTAATTAGGCTCATCAGGCTGGAGAAAACACATGAACTCAGTGAAGAGTCAATAAAGAGATAGGGAATATATTGGTTGTGTTTCTATACACTAATAATAAAGTATCAGAAAGTGAAATTAAGAAAAGAATTCTATTTACAACTGCACCAAAATGAATCAAATATTTTATCGAGTATTTGGGATAAACTTTATTCCAGGAATAAACTTTATCAAGGAGGTGAAAGACCTGTATTCTCAAAACTATAAAACACTAATGAAAGGAACAGAAGACAAAATAAACAAATGGAAAAATATTCAATGCTTATGCATTATAATAATATTGTTAAAATGTCCATACTACCCAAAGCAATCTACAGATTCAAAGGTTTCCCTGTTAAATACCAATAGCAGTTTTCACAGAACCAGCACATTACTAAAATTGTATGGGAAAACAAAAATCTTGAATCACCAGAACTATCTTGGGAAAGAAGAACAAAGCTGGAGGTATCCTGGTTTCAAGATACACCATAAAGCTGTAGTAACCAAAACAGTATGGTACTTGCACAAAAATAGACACATAGATCAATAAAACAGAATAGAGTCCCCAGAAAAAAACCCACACATATATGGTTAATTAATCTATGACAAAGGACATAGACCATACAATACAGAAAATATAGTCTCTTCAATAAATAGTGCTGATAAAACCAGGGTGCTACGTGCAAAATAGTTAAACCGGACCACTTTGTAACACCATACACAAAAACAATCTCCAAATGGATTAAAGATTTAAATGTGAGACCTGAAACCATAAAAAATTATAGAAAAAAACACAGGTAGTGATTTATTTTGCATTAACCACAGCAACATTTTTTTAGATGTGTCTCCTAAGACAAAGGGAAACAAAAGCAAAAGTAAACTATAAGATTTATATCAAAATAAAAATCATTTTTGCAGTGAAGGAAACTATCAACAAAAGGCAATCTACTGAATGATATTTATGAATTATGTATTCAATAAGGAGTTAACATCTAAACTATATAAAGACTATTACACAACTCATCACTAAAAAACAGACAACTTGATTTCAAAATGTGCAGATGACCTGGATAGACATTTTTTTTTCCAAAGAAAGCATATATATGGATAACAGACACGTGAAAAGATGCTCAACATGTCTAATTATCATGGAAGTGCAAATAAAAACCACAATGAGACATCACATTACACTTGTCAGAATAACAAAAAAAAAAAAAAAAAAAAACAGAAAAAAAGGAAAGAAAAACCAAGTGTTGGTGAGGTCATAGAGAAATAGGATATCCTGATGCACTATTGCTGGGAATGTA
The DNA here is from genome assembly GCF_003009895.1 of Hyaena hyaena. Lineage (NCBI taxonomy): Eukaryota > Metazoa > Chordata > Mammalia > Carnivora > Hyaenidae > Hyaena > Hyaena hyaena. Next base: position 140,146 of record NW_024082554.1, read on the forward strand.
AATGGGTACAACCACTCTGAAAAACAGTATGGAGTTTCCTAAAAAAGTTACAAAAAGAAATACTGTATGATCCAGTAATTTCATTACTAAGTAAAAATCCAACAAACATAAAAACACTAGTTCAAAAACATATATATATGCTCTCCTATCCTTATTTCAGCATTATTTACATTAGTCAAGATACAGCAGCCACCTTAGTGTCTTTCAATAGACAAATGGATAACATAAACAAGAAAAATGATCTTGTCATTTGGCAACATTGATGGACATAGACGGTATTATGCTAAGCAAAGTAAGACTGAGAAAGGTAAGCACCACATGATGTCATTCATATGTGGACTCTAAAAAACAAAACAAATAAACAAACAAAAGGTAGAATCAGGACTATAAATACAGAAAACTGATGGTTACCAGAGGTAAGGGGAGATGGACAAAAGGGGTGAGGGGGAGTGGGAGTGCAGACTTCCAGTTATGAAATCATTCATGGAATAAAAGGTGCAACATAGGGAATGTAATCAATGATACTGAAATAGTGTTGTATGGTGACAGATGGTAACTTATACTTGTGAACATAGTATATAGAGAAGTTGGAGCACTATATTGTACACTTGAAACTAATGTAACATTATGTCAACTCTACTCAAATTTTAAAAAATGTTTAAAATATAAATTTATATTTTATCCTGAGGACAATAAGCAGCAATTGAAACGTTAAGTAAATATGTATATATTTTATATGTAACATCTTTATACGATAACATATTTTATATTTAATTTAATATGTATGTATACATATATATGTATATAACTACTATTTTCTCTACGTTTGTGTCCCCTCCAAGTTCATATGTTGACATTCATGTGTTGAAATCATCCCAAGACAATAGTATTAGAGTTAAGGCTATCAGGAGTGCTTAGGTCATGAGAGTGGAGCCCTCATGAATGGGGTGAATGTCTTTCTAAAAGATGCTTCAGTGAACTCTAGTCTCTTTCATCATATAAGGACATAAGGTGCTGTCTATGCGCCAAGAGGTGAGCCCGCATAAGAATGTGCTCAAATTGGTGCCTATTGGACTTCTAGCATCCAGAACTGTGAAAAATAAAGTTGTTTAAGCCCTCCAAAAAACAAAACACAATAAAAATAAAACTAAAAAAATAAAAAAGTATCCTCTAAAAACAACTATACTGTAACTAACACCTGAAAATTACCATGTAGAATTTTTATGTCTTTACTGAATACTCATTACTAGTATGCCAAATACGAGTGAGTCCTTATCTGTAACATGTTTATGAATTCATTGTATTTTGACTCTTATGTTTACCCCCCTGCAGAAATTAGCTACTCCTTAAGATTGTCAATCTAGTATACAAAGGAAAACATAAAGTTGAGATTTTCACAAATACTCAAACATTAAAATGACACCAGTGCTGTTGCAGTCATCTTTTATAGAGCCTTTCTTTTCCATTATTCATGGTGATCAACAAGGAAAATTAGAGAGAGGGAGAAAGATTGGTGCTGTGATATTTGCAGCAACCTTGGGACCAAAAAGTCTGATTAAAAAAGTCAAAGCAAGGCTTCTGAAGATGTGTCCGTACTTTGTCTAGTCTCAGGTATATTGGTCTGATTGTCTGAAGCCTTTAAACCTAGGAGATAGTAGAAGTAAAGAAGATATCTTCACTTTAACGTTAATCATGATGACAAGTCCATCTGGAAACACTGAAATATCTAGCAGAATTGAGTCCCAATAGCTGGTAATGTTACTCATGAACCCCCTAGAAAGAAAAATGTCTCTATAAAAGAGAAAATATAGGTTAGTTGGAGGAGCATAAATGGACTACCACTGTAGACAAGGGACTAACTACTTGAGAATTTTAGGGACATTGGATATCATGGATTGGACTCTTCCTGCTTCTGTAGCTCCAATTCTGCAGCCCTCTGCACAGCTGCATCAACCAGCAACTGGAAGCTGCTGAAGTCATTGTACTCCTCTGTTAACACAGGTTTGGGAGATGACATAAGCACAGGCTTTCCAGTAGAAATCTTGACCTGTTTTTTTGGCTGGGTCTTTGAGGTGAGTTCCTGATCTATAGACAACTCTGGATCCAGCAGCTTCTCCTCTGACTGCTGGCCCATTAAAGGGAAGCTCAGGGGCAGGAACTGCATCTTGTCTGGACCTCTGGGGCCTGACCTGGCCTGTATAGATGAATCTGTGCTCCGTTTATGGGTCACATCAACAGCCTTGCCTTTTTGGTGGTACATGGTGATCTGATTGGGGTCATTTCCATCCCGTTGAAGCATTTCTGGGAGAACACGTCTACGGGCATTGATAAACCAGTTAGAGACCTGCAGGAAAGACAAGTTAGTCTGTTCAGACAGCATTCGCTTCTCTGCTTCTGAAGGGTAGGCCTTAAAACGGTGTTCATACAGCCAGTCACGGAGAATCTTCACTGACTCAGTTGGCAAGTACCCTTTCCGCTTCCTCTTGCCCTCTAGTGAGGCAAGAACTTTATCTGCACCAGTGTCACTATTCAATATGATTGAGGTGGCTTGAGCCAGGCTTTTGTTCTCTGCTGGGCTTTCTTCAGTGGCTTCCATGTTCATGAGTCCTGTCTTCACTCTTTTGGGAATCAGGAATGGCTGAGTTAGGACTAATGTGGGTCTGGGAGAACCAGTGAAGAAGGCATAGACAGGTCTCTAAGGGGAAGTCTCACCTTTCACTTCCCAAGCAGGTAAACAGTGCTGGTAACTGCTTTGAGCCAGTGGGCTTTGTGATGTCACATCCTTTCTGTCCTGTGTGCTGCCCCTCCCCCCTGTTTCCCGATTCCCCCTTTCCTTGCTTTTTTTCCCCCATAGATTCAAATTCATTTGTTTTTACCTCATCAATTTAACACTCTCCAGACTTTTATTTCTCTGCTGCTATCTCCAGTTTCTGCTAACTAATGAATTCTAATTCTATTGGTTACATCTGGCTTATGCATAGGTTCCTCGTTTTCTTCTTCCTTTCTGACTTCACTCTGATATTGTTATTCCTTTTATTCCTCATAATTGCATTATTGGCTCATCTACGCATGTCAGAAACAACCTATCTATTAAATATTAACCTCAATAAAAGGAGTGTAAGTAATGTACACTGACTCCTCCCTTCCATATTTAAAACTAATTTAAGAGTAATTTTTAACTATACAGTTAGTTTTGAAACCCTGTCCTTTCAATTTTTCTTTATGGCATTGAAAGGTATAGGTTTGACATGACTTCACTATGCCACCAGGATCCTTATGCCTGCACTTTGGGCTTTGAAATCCAGTTGTGATAATTCTCTTCGAAGCTTCAGTCAGAATTCAGGGTCTTTCAAAAACATGGAACAATATAGGATTCAAGAAATAATGGTGATCACAGACTTCGATTATTTAAATCATTCTTGATAGTTTAAGTACATAGACATTAGCCTTGAACCAGATGCCAATAATTTGTAACTTGTACGTTTTAATTTCAGATAGCTGAAAACAAGTGTTCTTTCAAGATTACTATGATCCATTTAGAAGACAATCATGGACTCTGACTTCTTACAGACACTGTATTATGGTATTACTGATTTCTAATTTCAGAGGATTTTCAGAGGAAAATCCAGGTCATCATATTAAGCATCATATATTATCTACAATTTTGATTTGGCAAAGACAATATCATTTTACCCTTAAGACTTCTTGGAGCGCCTGTGTGGCTCAGTTGGTTAAGCATCCAACATCAGCTCAGGTCATGATCTCGCGGTTTGTGAGTTCGAGCCCCATGTCGGGCTCTGTGCTGACATTTCGGAGCCTGGAGCCTGCTTCCGATTCTGTATCTCCCTCTCTCTCTACTCCCCCCTGCTCGTGCTTGCTCTCTCTCTCTCTCTCTCTGGTTCTCTCTCTCGTTCTCTCTCTCTCTCTGTCTCTGTCTCTGTCTCAAAATAAATAAACATTAAACAAAAGAGTTCTTATTTGGTGTCACTGGTCTGGACATCAGAATATTATCTATTGATTTTTTGTTTGTTGGTAACCTTACCAGTGATGACTTTCATAGCTTAAAATTTGTTATAAGGGATATCTATTGAAATACACAGTCAAATCTGATGGTCATTTTTTCAAAGTTCCCAATAACCAGGAAGTGCATGTGTTGGCTACAATTGAAGGTTTCCTTTGGGATACTACTACTCCCATTGGTCTTGTGGGCTCCTGGAATACAAAAGATACTGTTTTCTGTTCATAATGCAAACTCATTCCCCTTAATTATTTCCTACCAATACATTCATGGCCCAGGCTCACTGAAACTACACTTGTCTATCAGTATGATTTCTAGTAACTTATCCTCCATCACTTGTTGCTTCTATATGCTCTTTGTATTTTTGGGATTTAGATCTCTCCTGAAGGATTGACAGAATTGTATATATTTAAGGGAATCTTTCCGGCTCAGTTGGTTAAGGGACTGACTCTTGATTTTGCTTCAGGTCATGATCTCGTGGTTCATGAGTTGGAGCCCTGTGTCATGATCTGTGCTGTCAGCTGCTCAGGATTCTCTCTCTTTCTTTCTCTCTCTGCCCTTCCCCAGCTTGATTTCTCTCTCAAAATAAATAAATAAACATTACAAAAAAAGAATTGTGCATATTTAATTCTAAATGACATGATCTAGGTTCCTGATTTTTAATGACTCCTTTATTAATCCCCTTTGAAAAGGAAAATCATGGTAGTTCAAAATTATCACTAAGAAATTTGAAGATTCTTTTCCTTTAATAACAGCTATAGGGACATAGAAAAATCTGGAAAGTAGGTGAAAAATTAGAAGAATCCTTTTAGCACTGATTAAAAAAACACATGGTTTTGTTTCATGATGTAACAATAGAAAAACTATATAGAACTCATATTATCTCTCTTTAAATATTTGAGGATGCAAAATATGAGTTAAAAAGATATAGAAGACAGTGATGGATTCATTCCGTTCATTTCTTTAAAACTTCTAAGGAACTCAAATTATCTAAATGGTTTCTATAAGAGTTTTTCTTCCTTCATTGATTCTTCTAACATAAAACACCATGGGATATTATCGAAAATAGTGTTATATATATTTATAAGCATCGATTTATTTACATGTGACTCTGAAAAGTGTCTTCTCGTGATTATGTAATGAACTAACATGGCATTATGCTATAATATGCACCTTAATTTTAAAAATATATAAGGCATGACAAGACTAAAGTCTTTTATACCTTGCTGCTCATTGTTTCTACTAACCTACTCATAACTGAATATAAGCTTAAGTATTCTACTTTCCAAATATGTTAGTCTATCTGCAGAGTTAAAAAAAAGAAAAGCTTATATTTGGACTTCCAAGAAACAGAGTAATACAAAAACAATTTGAAGACAACAACAATAACAACAAACTGAAACTAAAACTAAACACTTTCTCAAGCAAAACACAGTGATTTAAGAGAAACAACAATTGATGCTATGTTAATAGAACTTTGCCAAGTCTGAAAATAGAAAATGTTAAGTGCATAGAGCTCATCATAATGTAAATTATCTGGATAATTTTGGGTAGATATTTTACACTTTGAAATGAATTGAAGGAACATTCAAAAAGCCGTTAAAAAACTTCCAAAGTTCAAGGAGAAGTGGCAAGTTAGGAAGAGGAACTGAAAAAAGGTCTGGTAAATTAAATTAATGCTTCGGGGCGCCTGGGTGGCTCAGTCGGTTAAGCGTCCGACTTCGACTCAGGTCATGATCTCACAGTTCGTGGGCTCGAGCCCCGTATCGGGCTCTGTGCTGACAGCTAGCTCAGCGCCTGGAGCTTGTTTCAGATTCTGTATCTCCCTCTCTCTCTGACCCTCCCTGCTCATGCTGTCTCTCTCTCAGAAATAAAAACATTAAAAAAATATTAACAAAATAAATTAATGTTTCCTTAACATAAGTCAGATTCATAAGGAGACAAAAATCACCAGAACCCCAATTCATACCCACTAGTAAAACAAATGATTCTTTTAATTTCATGACCAAGGCAAATTTGTCAATTTTTACTACTGTGGCATTGCTTAGACAATGGAGCCAATGGAATTAATAAAAAAAACATAAATGTTATGTATACAAGAAAAGAGGGTAAAGTAGTATGATTTTTTGATAGCTTAATTAGCCATTTAGGGAATATTTAAAAATCAATTGAGAAACTATTAGAAATAATAAGAGTTAGGTGATGTAGCCAGTTACAAACAAATTAATGATAAGCTTTAACATGTACCAATAATTATTATTTAGAAATATATTGGAGAAATTATCTAGCTCATAATCATAACAAGAATAAAGATCTAAAATTCCTAAGCATAAAATTAGGAAGTATTATGCAGAGATCATACTTAAACAAATATTAAATCCTATTTTAGAACATAAATGAGATGTTCACAAATGGGAAAATCATTTGCTTTTTGGATAAGAAATCTCAACATTTTAATTATGTCAATTTTCTTTAAATATTTCTTTGAAAAAAATAAATATTTCTTTGTATCTCTTTTCTATCAAAATCACAAGTACTGTCAACCTCTTTCAACATCGCACCTTACAACACATGTTGGAAAATAGATCTAAAATTAATCTGGAGGGATAAATGTATGATATACTCTGATATTTTTTGGATGAAAACAAACTAATGTGGAAACATTTTTCCTACCAGATATTATACAGTATTTTAAAGTAAAATGTAAGTAAAACAGCATGATAAACAGGTAGGCATAAACAGATAAATGACACAAACAAAATATGGGAACAGTCTTATGGACTTAATGGTACTGGGTATAGGATAGTTATGGCTTTTCATGTTATTGATGAAAGATGCTTATTCATCCTGAAAATAATGAATGTTGCCAAGAATATACCATAAACCTTAGATACTTTCTTCTAGTTATTTTAGTTTTAAATAAATTGAAGAAATACACAGGGAATCTTCCTTAAAGTCATTCTATTGGTACAGTGATATGGGTAGAAAATGTGGAGAATCCTGGCAAATTAATTTAATATACTTTTATTAAAATGAATGAAGATGAGAGTGAACAGACCCTAGAAGAAAGGATAAATCTGGACAAGTAACTTGCCTGTGAAAAAAGGGAATAATTGTCCTTTACCATTAATTATGAAGTTGGATATTGGGGATTTTATCTACTGCACGCACATGGGCACACATTAATGCACAATTGAGCAAAAGGCATCACGAGTGTAAAGATTGTTGAATGTGAATATATAAATATTAGTTAGAAACTTCTGTATGAAAAATCTCAACCTGCAGGCAAACAAAAACTTCCATAAGCATACATTTTTAATTTAAAAAAAATTAAAAGTTTATTTTTTTTGAGAGACAGAGAGAGAGAGAGAGAGAATAAGCAGGAGAGGGGCAGAGAGCGAGGGAGAGAAAGAATCCCAAGCAGGCTCTGCGCTGACGTGGGCCTTGAACTCACAAGCTGCAAGCCTATGACCTGAGCTGAGTTGGACACTTAACTGATTGAGCCACCCAGGCACCCCAAACATACATTTTTAAATGACAAAAGACAAAAAAATATTGACAATACATATGGTAGGCAAGGTTTTAATATCCTCATGATTTCCATGTCCCCTGCAAATCAATAAATGGGCCACCTAATAGAAAAATAAATTAATAATATGAGCAATTTAATAAAGAATAAATATGAATGACAAATAAATACATTAAATTTTTACTATTTTTAATAATAATCAACAGTATGAATAAAAAAAGAACATTTGGTATGGTTTTCTCCTATCAACTAACCAAAGACCAAGTAAATTCTAAAAAGCAGATTGTTGAGAGTCTGTATGTTGTAATAAGCATATTGATATACTTCTGGTAGCAGTATAAAAGGGTATAGCCTTCTTAGAGCTGTTTTTACAGGATCAAAGAAAAATAAGGTGTACTGTACTGTTTAACCCAGGAATGTTGCTTCAAGAAGTTGAGCATATGGAAATTATTTGATAAGATTATAGAGATTAAATATGCAAAATAGTTTTCATAGAATTAAATATACTTGTGAAAAATTAAAAACATTATTTCTGGAGCGCCTGGGTGGCTCAGTCGGTTAAGCATTCGACTTCAGCTCAGGTCACGATCTCATAGTTCATGGGTTAGAGCCCCGCATCGGGCTCTGTGCTGACAACCAGCTCAGAGTCTCGAGCCTGTTTCGGATTGTGTGTTTTCCCCTCTCTCTGACCCTCCCCTGTTCACGCTGTCTCTCTCTTTCAGAAATAAATAAAACACTAAAAAATTTAAAAAATAAAAACATTATTTCCAACTTTATTGAATTGATTAAATAAAATGATACTTTATTAGGACCGAAAAGAATCGAGCGATTAAATTTGATCATGTAGGCATTCATTAACGTGGATTAGTTTAGAATGTGAAAAGAACACTTAAAATGGCATGCAAATTATTAGTCATTTTTTGGAAAAAGGTAAAGGAAAAGAAACAAAAGCATGTATATCTGTATATATAAATTTGCAGTGTGCTTATGTCTGTGTGTTTGCATGCTCTTGTGGGTATAGACAAACGAAAAAAAAAACAAATTGAAATCCTCACTATTTTGAGAGAAAAGAAAACCACACTCTTTATATAAAATAAACCATTTTGAGAAATCCTCAAATATAGTATCAGGGCTCAATAAAGACTTCACATACGTAAATGTTATATTCCAAAATAGTTATGAAAAGTTAAGCATTACAGAGTATAAGAGCATGAGATCCCTTAGTCTTCCAACACTTTATGTAGCGTCAGGAATAGGTGTGCACAGTGAGACTAAGAACTCTGAAACATTTTACTCCAATCAACAAAGATGAAAAGGGGCTTGTAACTTACTGTGATTATTGACTGACGGAGGAATCCACAAATGCATAAATTAGAACATGCACATGTGGAGTAAAATTGCCTATTACTCAATATTGTTCAAAAGTTAGCTAGTGAAAGGAGACTAATACTACTTCTTTCTTAGGATTCTACTCTAGTCATCAGGGTAAAATGAAAGCCCTAAAAAAACTACTTCTCCCAAATATCCAAAACAGTCTTGCCATTATTATCTGCTTTGAATATTTGAAATTAATTGTGTTATGCCATTTATCCCTGTATACACAAACAATTCAAGAAATTGGTAAAATCTAAATAAGGTCTGTACTTATTTATACCATTATGCAAAAGTCAGCCTCCCATTTTGATAATGTGCTCTTATTTTAGATATTTTCATTATGGAAAACTGAGTTAAAATAAACAAGAACTCTGTACAATTTTTCAAAATTCTTTAAGCATTAAATTATTTTAAAAATAGAAAAAGTGGGCTGTTTTTCAAAATAATTGAACCATTTTACATTTCCATCTTCAGGTTTTGGCAGATCTATTTGCTCTATATCCTTGCCACCACGTGGAATGATCAGTTTCTTTAAATTTCATTATTTTATGGCGTACCTGGTATCCATTTTTTAAAAAATATGTATTTTCTTTCTGAGTATTGATATCAACAGATGTTGCCAAACATTCTGTGTAAAGTATATATACATATATAATATGCACATATTTTTGGGTTTGGGTGTCATAAGGCCTCTTGGACATTACTCAACTCTGTAGTGCAAAAATAGTTGTCATTAACAAGTAAACAAATGAGCATTGTATTGTACCAAAATAACTTTATTTATAAAAATAAGCTGTATATGGCTCAAGAGCCATAGTTCACTGTCCTTAGAATTAAAGCATTGCTTCTTGTCCTTTGTTATATCTATATATTTTAAATGTTTCTGTTCAATTATTTAATATATTCAAAAAATATGTGTTATTGAGTTGTTACCATGTTGTGTAATATGTTAATCTGCAAGTAGTTTAGAAGATATCAGATTTGCAAATCATTTGTTAAATATATTTTCAAAAAATATTTGACTCAGTATCCATTTTTTATGTTGTATTTATATAATATTGTCTCCTGAACTACGAAAGTGTTCAATTTTTATGAAAACTAATTTGTTGATTTGTTTTTATGCATTTCATACTTTATGTGTGTAAAACTTTTACCTAAAAAGAGAGAAAAAAAAAAGAAACTTTTCCCTAGGTTTAAATTTTGAGGTAAGGAATTTAGGTCCATTTGTTATCTAGAGTTATTTTATGATGCATGATACATAGTATTGTTGAAGTTCTTTTTGTTTTTCACATGCACCTATTCAATTGTTGCAATACGTTTTATGGAAAAGATGATCCTTTTCTCATTGATTTATCTTGGTGACTATGTTGAAAATACTGATTTATATGTAAGAATATACGTTTGGACTCTATTGTATTTCATTGATCTAGTTTTCTTCTTACACCAATTCCACATGCTGTTGATAATTGTAAAGCTCCCAATGTTAATTATTGAAACGTATTACATTTACATTTTACATTGACATATCATGATTACCCAAATTCCATAGGTTACATTATGGTTCACTCTTGGTGGTATACATTCTACAGGCTTGGGAAATGTATAATGACCTGCATTTATGATTATGTTATCATACACAGCATTTTCACTGCTCTAAAATACTTATCTTTTGGTGTTATATATTCTATGGGTTTTGACAAATAAATAATGATATATATCGAATAGTATAGTATCACAGAAAACATTTTTGCTGTCCTAAAATTCCCTGTGCTTCACCTGTTTATTGCTCCCTCCCACAAAATCCCCAAAAACCACTGATATTTTTATTACTTCCGTAGTGTTACCTTTTTCCAGAATGCATTGGTTGTAATCATAAAGTATGTAGCCTTTTTAGATTTCCTTCTTTCGTTTAGTAATATGCATTTAAATTTCTCCTCTCTCTTTTTGTGGCTTCATAGGCTTTTTTTTTTTCTTTTTAGCGCTGAATAATTTTCTACTGTATGGCTCTAAGATAGTTTATTTAAACATTCAGTTACAAGGGAACATTTTGGTTGCTTTAAACTTTTACCAATTTTGAATAAAGCTCCTATGAAAGTCAATGTACAGTTTTCATGTGGACATATATTTTCAATTCATTTGAATGAACACCAAGAATCACAATGCCTACATCATATGATCAGAGCATATTTAGTTTTGTAACAAATTCTCAAATATCTCCTAAAACGGCTTTACCATATTTTATTCTCACCAGCAATGAATGAAATTCTTATTTCTCCACATTCTCATCAGTGTGTTTTTGATATAAGCCACTTGACAAGTGGGTTTTGGTATCTCGTTGTATTCTTTTGTAATACCTTAATGACATATGACATTAAATATGTTATATTTATTAATATATATATTTTTATATATGTAAATCTTTGGTGAAGTGTCTGGTCAGATATTTTGCACAATATTTTATCAAGTCATTTGTTTATTGTTGCTTTTCAAGTTTTATGTATTTATTTTTGAGAGAGAGAGAGAGGCAACATGAGCAGGAGAGAGGCAGAAAGAGGAAAAGAGAGAGACCATCAGCACAGAGCCTGATGGAAAGCTCAAACTTACAAACCATGAGATTATGACCTGAGCTGAAATCAAGAGCCAGACACTTAACCAACTGGGCCACACAGGCACCCCTCCTTATTTTTTTTTTTGTAATTTTAAATGTTTATTTATTTTTAGGGGGGGGGATAGAATAAGTGGTGGAAGGGCAGAGAAAGAGGGAGACATAGAATGCATAGCAGGCTTCATGTTCTGAGCTGTCAGCACAGAGCCCTATGCAGGGCTTGTACCTATGAACTGTGAGATCATGACTTGAACAGACATTGGAAAGTTAACTGACTGAGCTACACAGGCACCCCTTCTTATTGTTGTTTTTAATTTTTTATATTTATTTATTTTTGAGAGATAGTACATAAGAGAGTGGCAGAGAGAGAAGGAGAAACAGAATCCAAAGCAGGCTCCAGCCTCTGAGCAAGCTGTCAGCACAGAGACTGACACGGGGCTCGAACCCACAAACTGTGAGAACATGACCTGAGCTGAAGTTGAACTGACTAAGGCACCCAGGCGCCTCAGGCTTATTTTTATTCTTAAGTTTTAAAAGTTGTTAGTATACAATCCTAATAAAAATTGCACAAGCATTCTTCTCAAAAAATAGTTGGCAAGGAATAGTGGGAGGAAGGGAAACCATGAGAGACTCTTGAATGCTGAGAACAAACTGAGGGCTGATAGGGATGTGGGAGAGTGAAAGAGGGGTGATGGGCATGGAAGAGGTCACTTATGGGGATGAGCACTGGGTTTTATGGGAAACCAACTTGACAATAAACTATGAAAGAAAAAAAATGCCATTGTCAAACCTAAAGTAACCTAGATTTTCTCCTATATTATCCTCTAAGACTTCTAAGACAGACATCGGTCTGTGATCCATTTTGGGATAAATTTTGTGAAAAGTATAAGGGATGTGTCTAGATATTTATTTGTTTTCTTGGTTGTTTACTTCTGGATGTATATTTATTTCAGCATTATTTGTTGAAAAGACTATTATGTTTCCATTGAATAGCTTTGCTTTTTTGTCAAGGATCAAGTGACAATTTTATAGGTTGACATCTGGAATCTCTATTCTGTTCTATTGATATATTTCTCTTTTGCTTTCACCAACACCACACTACCTTAATATCTTTATACTTTTATAGTAAGATTTGAAATCAGGTACCGTCTGCTTACTTTATTCCCCTTCAATATTCTGCTGGCTATTCTAGTTCTTTTGACTGTCCATTCTAATATTAGAATCAGTTTATTAACATCCACAAAATGAATTTCTGGTATTTTGATTGCAATTGTATTTTATGTATAAATCAAGCTGGGAAAAATTGAGAGCTTTGAAATATTGAGTATTCTTATCTATGAACAGGAATTATCTATTTATTTACTTTCTGTAACTTCTTTCACCATACTTTTGTATTTTTCATTATAAAGATATTGTGCTTATTTTTTATTAGATTTATACATAAAAATTTAATTTAGGGGTGTACAGAATCAATATCATTTGCTATTGCTTTTGAATTTTTATTTCTAATTGTTCATTGCTGGCATAAAGGAAAACAATTGAGGGAGAGAGGGCAAGATGGCGGAGAAGTAAGGAGCTCTGTACTTGCACTCGCGCCCATACATCACACAGAAAAGATCTGAAGCCATTGGAAACCTTACAAAACCTGAGAGATTGGGAGAAAAAGGACGCAGAATCCACTGAGAGAGCCTTCTAATGTGAGTGCGAACCGGGGAAGATAAAATC